>NC_053158.1:67329450-67629450 GCF_016835505.1 Polypterus senegalus
AGCAGAGGGTAGACAGCCTAAAGCCGATGTCATATTAGGCGACTTTTATTTGGGTTTGGGGGTCGTCAGATTCCGTGACTGCAGTTCATCTCATGGCTGGGTCTTCAGTTTAAATGGCTGAAAGTCTCTGGGCCTGTCACAATTCATGTTCGCCCCTTTCTCTGACAGCCGATAACGTGCTGCCTAACAGAGTCGGTGCCATACAAAGCATTAACAAGTTCAGCCACAGTCTCTCCCCTTGTTCTTTCCTTTTGCCATTTTGTTGTGCTGTGTAAAATATGAGACATCAGACAGATGATCTTCACTTCTGTTTGTGAGCTCCATGACACACGTGTTCCTTACTCCTTGCTGCTACATTGTATGCATTGAACTTCCGGATGAGCATTCATTGGTTATCAGTTATCATGCACACAGAGTCCGCCCCACGAATAAAGACAAAAAACTGTTTGATTTTATCAGAGTGAGGTGACCAGCTTCACAGGAGCACACCACCGACTCGGTCCAGGGTGACAGGAGGGGGCCCTCATGTAAAACCACACCACTTAGGATAAGTTCAAGGAGGCCGACAGTGTACAGCAAATGAAAACTAGAAGTGAACACAAAGTACAAATAAATCAGCCAAAACAAAAGCCATCCAGGTCTTGCACCATAACAGTCACTTGCCATCCTTCTCTTTCTCACAAACACGTTTTTTGCCTCCTGTCTGCTGAGCCTTCTCCTCATTCTCTCCTCCTGACTCCAAACATAAAAGGCTTCCAGCCATGAGGTAGCCTATGACTCAGCTTCAGGATCACTTCTGGCCTAACTAGAATGACTTCTACAAAAAACTGTACAGTAGGTGGGCCTGCCTTTGCTCCAGGGACACCAGACCTGAGCTGTTCTAATGGCTTCTCGCTTCTCTGAGATGTATATGTGATATCATTTTTGTGATGATAGGAGTTAAAGCATGTTATTAAACATGGGAACACAGTGGCACAATGATTGTTCCTGACTCACGCAAGATGCTTGCTTTGCCATGAGTGACCTTTGATGAAATAATTTATTGCAGCAGTACTGTCTCATACTAACCTCCAATTCCTGTCCTTCCTTTTCTTTCTCCAAATACCCAATCATGACACAATCAGCTCTGTAATAGACGTTAAGCCATCTGTAAGCTTTGTTTAATTATTCTACCCATCCAGTGTCTCGCCAGTCCCAGCAAGAATACAGTGCAAGGCAGGAACAATCCGTGAATGGAGCGCCAGATTCTTGCTAGCGCAGCGACACCATGTCCTCACATGTTTAATTAGCAATATAAATTATTTAAATGAAGTTAAAGTTTTACCTGTATAATATAATTAACATATTTTTCTGCATTTCATCTTAAAAATGATATTGTCATCATATGTAAATACGCACTTTATAAAGTGGCTCAGGTTGTGCAATATTATAACTGTAGTGCAAGTTTACAGTGAGGTAATTGTACTTATAAGTGCAAACAGTTCTACAAGGAGCACTTAATGGCAGAGGTGTAGCTAGGGCTTTCAGTGCCTGGGGACAACTGAAGATTTCGCTCCTGTTTGCCAAAATGCAATGGGGAAGGGAAGGAAATTTTTAAAAAATGTATTTAAAATAATAGTATTTTAAGAAAAAAATGTCATATTTTTTATTTTAAATAGTTTTATATTTTTAAATAATTAAATTTTTTAGAGCACATTTGTATGTATATTTCCAAGGTTTCACTAAATTGATAAAGATAGAACGAAGTAAAATAATTAAGACAACAATGGTACTTCGAAAATATAATTATTCTAAAATATTATTCAAATATTACATTGCAAAAACTTAAACATTACATTGGATATAATAAAATAATAACCTGAAAATGACGTTAGTATAAAGTAAAAAAAAAAATAGTTTGATGTATAATGCTTTAAATGTGATTATTAACTTCAAAGAGAAATTTTCCTAGCCTTTGCTGCTGCAAATTTATCGATTAGTTCAGTGGTGGCGAACCTATGGCACGCGTGCCAAAGGGGGCACTCAGGGCCCTCTCAGTGGGCACGCGCGCTGTCACCCGAGCACAGAGTTCGTTACTATAAAGCCAGAGGAATGCGGGGCCGGGCTGCTCCCTCACGCTCCCCTCTTCACGCCGGAGGACGTTTCTCACATCACCCGCCCCTCTGCCCAGCAGCCCAATGGGAGCGCTTCCTTCCTCTCCTGTCTGGGGTAAGGCGGGCGGCACATTTGCTGCTTGAGGGTGCGGCATGGACTGCAGTCTTTTGAGTCTGTGATTCCCATGGTGGGGTTGGAGGGGATGTGGTATAGTGGGTCCACAGCTCAAAATTGAAAAGGCCAGTTTTAACAGATAATTGCCGCACTCGCGGCTTAAAGGGGGTTATGGTAGAGTGGCCGGAGCGGTTTCCGGGAGCTTTGTGATGCGGGCAGTCCTCGCTTAAGCGCACAGGTGAGGAGTCATCCGCATCTGTAATTATTGCCGGGAGTTGCTAATCGCCACACCTGATCCACTACCCCATAATATATAATGGAAGCTTTGGTGGCGGAGCTTATCTATCTATCTAATAGGGAAGACCTGCGTGAAACACTTGAGAGGATCGAAGGGATGACAAAGGACAGCATAGTTAGTTATGAAAATGAAATCCTTAAAGTGTGGAATTCTCTGCCAAATAATCTTAAGTCAATGAAAGCACTTGAGATTGCTTTCCTTACTTTGTTTGGAACATCTTATGCTTGTGCGCAGCTGTTTTCAGCTTTGAATTAAATCAAATCTGACACCAGAAACAGACTAACAGATGACCTGAGTGCTGCATGTGTTGCTCTCAAACTTACAAAGTATGAGCCAAGGTTAGACAAATTATCAGCATGCATACAACAGCAAAAAGCACATTAATTGTTCAAAAGCATACCGAATGCAAACTTTAACCTTTCAACAAAAAGTTGTTTGTATCATTGAAAGCTCTGTTATTATGTTTTTCTTTTAAGACAAAAGATGTTAATGTAGGAGTTGCTTTTCTAAACTAAACGCTCAGTAGATAGACAGACAGAGCATCAGTATTGGCAGTTCAGTCCAATTTGTCATCCAGCTGCACTCCCAGGTATTTATAGGTCTGTACCCTCTGCACACACTCACCTCTGATGATCACGGTGTCCATGAGGGCCCTGGGCCTCCTAAAATCCACCACCAGCTCCTTGGTTATGCTGGTGTTCAGTTTTAGGTGGTATTCAGGTTAAATTGCCATGTTGGCACTTTGCAATAAATAAGTGGGTTTTGGATTGCAGTTTGGGCACTTGGTTTCTAAATGGTTCGCCATCACTGGATTAGTTCATCAAAATGTATGCTGTCGGTAACCTCTTGCTCCACAACTTAGACAATGATACATTTGCAGAGTTGTCCTGAAGCCACTCCTTTGATATCTTGGGTGTGTGCTTAGGGTCGTTGTCCTGCTGAAAGATGAACCGTCGCCCCAGTCTGAGGTCAAGAGCACTCCGGAGCAGGTTTTCATCCAGGATGTCTCTGTACATTGCTGCAGTCATCTTTCCCTTTATCCTGACTAGTCTCTCAGTTCCTGCCGCTGAAAAACATTCCCACAGCATGATGCTGCCACAAACCAAGCTTCACTGTAGGGATGGTATTGGCCTGGTGATGAGCGGTGCCTGGTTTCCTCTAAACGTGATGCCTGGCATTCACACCAAAGAGTTCAATCTTTGTCTCATCAGACCAGAGAATTTTGTTTCTCATGGTCTGAGTGTCCTTCAGGTGTCTTTTGACAAACTCCAGGCGGGCTGCCATGCCTTACTAAGGAGTGGCTTCTGTCTGGCCACTCTACTTTACAGGCCTGATTTTTGGATTGCTGCAGAGATGGTTGTCCTTCTGGAAGGTTCTCCTCTCTCCACAGAGGATCTCTGGAGCTCTGACAGAGTGACCATCGGGTTCTTGGTCACCTCCCTGACTAAGGCCCTTCTCCCCCAATCGTTCAGTTTTGATGGCCGGCCAGCTCTAGGAAGAGTCCTGGTGGTTTCAAACTTCTTCTACTTACGGATGATGGAGGCCACTGTGCTCATTGGGACCTTCAAAGCAGCAGAAATTTTTCTGTAACCTTCCCCAGATTTGTGTCTCAAGACAATCCTGTCTTGGAGGTCTACAGACAATTCCTTTGACTTCATGCTTGGTTTGTGCTCTGACATGAATTGTCAACTGTGGGACCTTATATAGACAGGTGTGTGCCTTTCCAAATCATGTCCAATCAACTGTATTTACCACAGGTGGACTCCAATTAAGCTGCAGAAACATCTCAAGGATGATCAGGGGAAACAGGATGCACCTGAGCTCAATTTTGAGCTTCATGACAAAGGCTGTGGTGTAGATAACCTTAATCTTACGCTGTTTGTGGAGGCAGATAGCTTGGGGTTCACAAGCAAAAGCAAAAAGATTTGGCAATTATGGGCAGCTGTATTATTGTAGTATTTCCCTCCACTTACCCTTTACCTAGGATTACGTGTACTCATCAGATTCGTTACCGGGTTTGTCTACTGTTTTACTTTAAGATTATCACAAACATACCTAGCTATATGCATAAACACAGAAACTCAACAGTGTCCTATGAATGACAAACACACAGCTGGTTTATCTCTAGCACTTTAAACAACACAAGTGCCTTATGAATAACACAACTTGTCACTCTCTCAGCACTTCAATAGACTTATTTTTTTATTTTATTGATTTTATTCAAATCACACAACATTCCATTCAAATAAATCAATTTTTACAAACATAAGATCGAAAACAAATCAACCCCCACCCCGAGAAAGAGTGCTAAGCAAGAAGAGTAAAACTTAAAGCTAGTAAAAATAAGTAAATAAGGATAAATGGAGAATAAAAAGAAGTGGGGAGAGAATCTGCTTCCTCAGTGCTTTAAAAGCTTATTCTAAAATGTTATTGATTAGATCCTGCCAGGTTTTGAAGAAGTTCTGCACAGATCCTCTAAGTGAGAATTTGATTTTTTTTCCAATTTCAGATAGTATATAACATCAGTTACCCACTGACCTAAACAGCATGGAGAGTCGCTCGCTTACTGAAGAGTCTATAGCTGCAGGTGGAAGCTGCCGTCGATGTACTGCTATACTAATAAAAGGCAAAGCCCTCACTCACTTACTCACTCACTCACTCACTCACTCACTCACTCTTATCACTAATTCTCCAACTTCCCGTGTAGGTAGAAGGCTGAAATTTGGCAGGCTCATTCCTTACAGCTTACTTACAAAAGTTGGGCAGGTTTCATTTCGAAATTCTACGCCTAATGGTCATAACTGGAAGGTATTTTTCTCCATTAACTGTAATGGAGTTGAGCTGGAATGACGTGGGGCGGAGTTTCGTGTGACATCATCACGCCTCTCACGTAATCACGTGAACTGACTGTCAACGCAGTGCGTAGAAAACCAGGAAGACCTCCAAAAAGCGCTTAAGAAAACTTGCATTATATAATTGAGAAGGCAGCGAAACAATAAGAAGCGAGCGAGTGACATATACTAACATATTCATGACTGCTGCTACCTCGGAAAGAAAGCAAGGTGTAAACCTAAACTTTAAATTAAGTTCATAGACAGGCTACCGCTGGCGTTTCACATACCCACAGGTAATGCGGGATACAAGTTTAATGAGAGGGCGAGGATATAAACGAGAGTTTTGATCACTTTATAACTAAGTTAAAATTGTAGGTGAAGGGGTGTGCTTATGCAAATTCGAGACTGTGTTTGTGGGGGATTGACAGTTAAGGCGGGTGGGGGAGTCACGTCATCATCTCCCCTCCCATTCATCTCATTTGGCTCTGAGCTGAGCTCCAGCTAACGCCGTCTTCGAAGCAACTTCGTCAGACTGCCACCAAATACTCACAGAAAAATCCACAAGTTTCTCCACACTGAATCCTCCAGGCACTACTTACAAAAGGTTACATTGACAATCGTGTTACGTTATTTTTAAAATCTTTCCTTTTCTTAGCACAAGCACAGCTGAGAAGCTTCGATGCATGTGCTCCATAACGCTTAAAAATAATGCATTTAATCACACTTTGCATTACAAGCAAAGGGAGCTTTTGTCAATGCATGATTTCCTGGTACACCGATTACTTTGATCAGCATCCCAATTCATTTTACCCTCGCACCACCTTAGTTTGAGATGAAGTCTGAAAAAATATGAGGTTAACACAGAAAAACATCACCAATTCAAGCTTTATGAATAATCGATTCGCCATCAATAATTGTTTTGGTAAAGCCATCCTCCTTCCATTTTATAATTTTTCCGCCACTAGCCATGATTAAATGAACGGTAAATAAAGTAAGAGCCGCGAGGGTGACTTATTTAGGCAGGCATATATATGACAGCAACACTCATGACAATGTCAATCATGTTACGTTATTATTAAAATGTTTCCTTTTCTTTTCATTACTTCTTTAACACACTACTTCTCTCGCTGTGAGGGGCGGGTATTTTTATATATATATATATACAGTGGTGTGAAAAACTATTTGCCCCCTTCCTGATTTCTTATTCTTTTGCATGTTTGTCACACAAAATGTTTCTGATCATCAAACACATTTAACCATTAGTCAAATATAACACAAGTAAACACAAAATGCAGTTTTTAAATGATGGTTTTTATTATTTAGGGAGAAAAAAAATCCAAACCTACATGGCCCTGTGTGAAAAAGTAATTGCCCCTGAACCTAATAACTGGTTGGGCCACCCTTAGCAGCAATAACTGCAATCAAGCGTTTGCGATAACTTGCAATGAGTCTTTTACAGCTCTGGAGGAATTTTGGCCCACTCATCTTTGCAGAATTGTTGTAATTCAGCTTTATTTGAGGGTTTTCTAGCATGAACTGCCTTTATAAGGTCATGCCATAGCATCTCAATTGGATTCAGGTCAGGACTTTGACTAGGCCACTCCAAAGTCTTCATTTTGTTTTTCTTCAGCCATTCAGAGGTGGATTTGCTGGTGTGTTTTGGGTCATTGTCCTGTTGCAGCACCAAGATCGCTTCAGCTTGAGTTGACGAACAGATGGCGGACATTCTCCTTCAGGATTTTTGGTAGACAGTAGAATTCATTGTTCCATCTATCACAGCAAGCCTTCCAGGTCCTGAAGCAGCAAAACAACCCCAGACCATCACACTGCCACCACCATATTTTACTGTTTGTATGATGTTCTTTTTCTGAAATGCTGTGTTCCTTTTACGCCAGATGTAACGGGACATTTGCCTTCCAAAAAGTTCAACTTTTGTCTCATCAATCCACAAGGTATTTTCCCAAAAGTCTTGGCAATCATTGAGATGTTTCTTAGCAAAATTGAGACAAGCCCTAATGTTCTTTTTGCTTAACAGTGGTTTGCATCTTGGAAATCTGCCATGCAGGCCGTTTTTGCCAGTCTCTTTCTTATGGTGGAGTCGTGAACACTGACCTTAATTGAGGCAAGTGGGCCTGCAGTTCTTTAGATGTTGTCCTGGGGTCTTTGTGACCTCTCGGATGAGTCGTCTCTGAGCTCTTGGGGTAATTTTGGTCGGCCGGCCACTCCTGGGAAGGTTCAGCACTGTTCCATGTTTCTGCCATTTGTGGATAATGGCTCTCACTGTGGTTCGCTGGAGCCCCAAAGCTTTAGAAATGGCTTTATAACCTTTACCAGACTGATAGATCTCAATTACTTCTGTTCTCATTTGTTCCTGAATTTCTTTGGATCTTGGCATGATGTCTAGCTTTTGAGGTGCTTTTGGTCTACTTCTCTGTGTCAGGCAGCTCCTATTGAAGTGATTTCTTGATTGAAACAGGTGTGGCAGTAATCAGGAAATTGAACTCAGGTGTGATACACCACAGTTAGGTGATTTTTAACAAGGGGGCAATTACTTTTTCACATAGAGCCATGTAGGTTTGGATTTTTTTTTCTCCCTAAATAATAAAAACCATCATTTAAAAACTGCATTTTGTGTTTACTTGTGTTATATTTGACTAATGGTTAAATGTGTTTGATGATCAGAAACATTTTGTGTGACAAACATGCAAAAGAATAAGAAATCAGGAGGGGGCAAATAGTTTTTCACACCACTGTATATATATATATATAGTATATATATATACAGTATATATATATATATATATATATATATATATATATATATATATATATATATATATATATATCATATAATATATGAATGACCTCCAAACAGCGCTGAGACTTTTGATATCATGAACGTGTCTGCAAAAACTTTGGTCTCCTGCCCTGCAAAAGTCGAGCAGCCAGCGCACATGCATAGCTGTGCCGGCCTTTGAGACGCTGACTGCGCTTCTGCCTTAAGTCAAAGTGAGCACTTTTAATTTTTTTCATCCTCCCCTGCTATAGCCCAGACAAGTGCAAACACGGGACCCCTTTTCTACACCACGGCAAAATAATATTAAGGTGATTCACACTTTCTTTTGCACGTATACGATTATGAGGTTCTCACCCCGGATTATGAAGACACGCACACGAGTGGAGGACTGACTGTGCCATCACAGCCGATTAATGGCGAGGACGTCTCACCAGTCTACACAAGACCCACCGCGACTGTCCCCAAAAGGCGATCATAACGCGTCAGTGAACACATCTCTATACTATATAAAAGAAAAGGCAACTTTCCTTTCTTTACACCTTTTTCTTTTATCCCAAACCAAAGCCTTTCTCGCTAACACTGCAGAGGACACAAAACTAATTTTCTTTAAATGCCGGTAAGGCACATTACCAGAGGCACAAATTTGAGCGTTCACATAGAAAATGTCATTTCTATACCACAGCCGTCGTGTAGCCTTTCAAAAGGGATCTACTACGAGAGATGATCCATATATATTTTAGCTGCTGTTAGTTACTTACCTGTTGTGTTACACAGTCTTTAAAATGTAGTTTACCTGAAACCACTCCAGTAGTGCTCAATGTACCTGTGCTTCTTAAAACGTTAATGTTTTACTGTTTAATAACTTATAGACTATATTTTATTATTTCTCCCTTGCACTCAGTGACAAAAGCTATACACACACATATATAAAAGCTATACACACAAGTATATGTATGTGTATATATATATATATATGTGTGTGTATATATATATATATATATATATATATATACACACACACACACCCCTATCTACATTATATATATATATATATATATATATATATATATATATATATATATATACACACACACATACATACATACATGCACATACATACATACATACATACACACATATATATAATTTGTGTGTGTGTATGTATGTATGTGTGTATATATGATGTAGATAGGTATGTATATATATATATATATATATATATATATATATATATATATATATATATATATGTGTATATGTAGATATGTATATAGATATGTAGATATGAAGATATGTATGTGTGTATATATATGTGTATATATATATATATATATATATATATATATATGTATGTATGTGTGTGTGTGTGTGTATATATATGACAGCAGCAATCCAAGCTGTGAGAAAACAGTAAAAGGAGGCGTGTCAGATGTCGTGGTACATTTTCTGATGCAGCTAGACAAAAACAACTTTGTGGCGCTGCCGCAAATACACAAAACAATTACTTTGACAATCATGTTACATTATTTTTAAAATGTTTCCTTTTCTTTTCATAACTTCTTTAACACACTACTTCTCCGCTGCGATATATATATATATATATATATATATATATATATATATATATATATATATATATATATATATATATATATATATATATAGATAGATAGATAGAGATATATATATATATAGATAGATATGAGAACAACACTCATATCAATGACAAAACAATTACATTAACAATCATGTTACGTTATTTTTCAAATTTTTCCTTTTCTTTTTCGTACCTTCTTTAACACACTACTTCTCTGCTGCGAAGTGCGGGTATTCTGCTAGTTGTATATAAGAGCCAAATCGAATGTTATTTACCTATTTACCTTGATTTATTTACTTATCTTCCTACTACGTAAAGTCACAAGTAGACTGCAGAGCTTCCCGTGTACATATACAAAGTACAGGTATGGCAAAAGTGCGACGTGCATTCTTTCTCCGATGTAGAATCCTCGTCATCATCTGAGTTCACCTCTGTTATAGGACATCTTTATGTGAAAACAGCAGTGTCAGATCGGGGGAAGCATGAACGCGACTGAGAGAATAAAACTGAATTAAAAAAAAACAAAGCTAACCTTTACAAGTACCATAAATTTACACTGGCTGTTACAGACTCAGATCAAATGTATGTTTTTATTCTAAAATAGTAAGAATAAGAGCAGCTCACTTCTCAAGTCGTCCGGGGTCGAACCCATGAAGTTTTGATGACCAGCGAACAGTTGTTACCGTTGCACCACCAAAGCAGTTGTATCAAAGGGGTGTCAATGTCGCACCCTAATGCGGGTTCTTTTTCTGCAGTTATATTCTTGAATAAAAGTGCACTTGTTCTGTTATATTTGTACCTTTTGTGAAAGTGTTTCTTTGATATTTGGACTTCAGGCTTCACACATTATACACTTCATGTCTACATTGTGACAATTATTACTAAAACATGACAAACGTTTCTGTTTTAATGATGTGTTTACATAGATTGTAGACACGGGACACGCATGAAATGCATGTGTTCCAAATAACAATATAGTATTTATAAAAGGTGTCATTTTGCTTAACTTCTCACTCTATGCAACTCTAAGCAACTGACACACAGGTAAACAGACTTGAGCTGAGAAAACTGTGCGGCAGTGGGGGGATGTTATAGCAGGCTGCTTGCTGCTTATCGACACATTTACAAGACAAAAGACACAGACAGAGAGGAGCAAAGGGATTTAAGGTGGGACGGATTTATGAGTTTTTTCGTAGGCTTTGGTAATTCTAGTGTTAAAGTAGTCAGAATTAATGTTGTTAATAGAAACTGAAGCTTCTGGATTGGTATACAGTAATTTGATCCACACACAAATGTTCGAGCCAAACCCAAATTTCTCCAATGTAGTGAAAAGGTAGTTCCGTTCAATCATATCAAATGCTTTTTCTGCATCCAATCATAATAATATCTCCGGGGTGTTTAACTTTGTGGGTGAATATATTATATTAAACAGGCATTGAAGACTGGAAGCTAAGTGTCGGCCTTTAATAAATCCAATTTGATCTTGTGATATTACCCAAGGCAGCACTTTCTCCATCCTTCTAGCTAGGACTTTGAAGAGTATCTTAACATCATTATTCAGAAGTGAAATTTGTCTGTATGATGCACATTTTAATAAGTCTTTATTTTGTTTAGGAAAGACGGTGATTAATACTTGGCGAAACGTTTGAGGTAGAATTGTATTGTCTCTATGTTCTGTAAATATTGCTAATAAGAAGGGAGCTGGCTGAGTGGAGAATTTCTTATAAAATTCAGCAGGGCAGCCATCGGGGCCTACTGCTTTCCCACTCTGAAGTGACTTCATAGCATCTAGTAATTCTGATAGCGCCAGAGGTTTATCCAATTCCTCTACACTAAGAGTATCTATTTGTGGTATTTGTAATGCACCCAGAAATGCATTAGATTGTGTCTTGTCTTCTTTAAACTCAGTAGAATATAAGGATTTATAGTAGTCTCTTAATGTGTGCATTATATTTTTATGGTCAATGATTTTGTCTCTGTGTTGGTGATTGCTGGGATTACATTGCAAACTTCTTTGTCATGCCATGACAGGGTGAGACTCACGATCGTATTTTAGAAGAGTATCACTCTATGTTCCTCCCTCCTTATTTATATATTCCGCAGATTATGTAGGTAAATGGCAGGCTGCATGAGCATAATGCTGTCCGCATAATCAGTAGGTGGTTTGGTTTTCCTGAGAGCTTTAGCAGTGTGGGCGTGAATGGGAGAAGATAACACATTGAAACTCCCATTCTGAGGTCTTCAAAAAGAGCTCATGGTGGCACACACACACAAAAGAAATGCTCCAGTACATGGAATCTAAAGACTCCAAGGTGGCAGCAGCTGGCACTGAAGTACAGGCATGCCGGAAATGGAAGGCAAAGAAAGAGCCGAGGATAGCTGAGTCACACCTGAAACAGAAAGCATTATTGGGTACAATGGCTACAGGGAAAGACAGGCCTAGGCCTCTTTCCAAATATCCAGACAGGCAGGGCGCAGGGCAAAAAGACATGTTATTTAATTCAGGATGAACTATAGGCAGGCGTGGAGGAATTAAGAACTAGCAGGATGGTGAGGTTCAAGCAGAAAGGAGCATAGTCAAGGAGGGAGAATGCATCGCAGTGGAGAGTCACATTGTTGAACATCTGGCAGGCTGACCTCCACCAAGTCCCTTTCCTGGTTTATTTATATGACACCTTACCAAGTCCGACTAACCTTCATGTCTGGGGGAAGAGAGAATTGCTCTCCTGCCCTGTCTGCATTGGGAGAGGATCTTTTTTGAACACCCTCTGAGCAGTTGCCCAAAAGCACTTGGAGAAGGCTGTGTAGGTGTTGACATGGTCATATTGCTTCCACCATTATTGCCTCTAATCACCGCCATCTGAAAAAGGTAAGGTATCCCTTTTATTGAGGCTGACAAAAATGCGCATCCAAAGCCTAAAAAAAAGGACTGACAACTGAGAGTGGACTTGGGCAAGCAATGGTGCTTCCCAGAAAACATCACACTTAAAACTTTCCACCCTGATTTCATAAAGCACATAGAATTTGTTGATTTAGGTATTTTTAAAAGACTTAAATTTTACACCGTGGCTTGCTCTCTCTCTCAGTGGGGATCGATCTGTTCTTAGGCATAATTTTTTTTTGTAAAACTTGATTGCTATGTATTGATTGTAATAAAATTAATAAATTAAATAAATAAAAAAAAAAAAAACTTTCCACCCTGACATGATCAACTTCTCAGAGATCACCGAGCAAACAATCATGATGGAGTTCACAGTGCCCTGGGAAGAGGGGTTGGAGGAAGCCAACAAGCAAAAAGAGCTGGTAGAACAAAGTCAGAAGCAAGGCTGATGAACACACTGTGAGCCTACTTGGTCATATGCTGTCGGGGATTTGCAAGGTGATCACTGTGTAAAGCCCTAATGTTGCTGGGAATCACAGGGAAGGTGATGAAGAAGATAATTCGATCAGCTATTGGAGCTGCAGAGAGAGCCAACAGGGGGCTCCAGATAAGGAGGGCAGATCCGTGGACAGTTGCAGCTAGGACACAAGTCAAGCGCCGAATGAACCCTGGCTGGGTCGTCTGGGCATAGGCGAAAGACCTGAAGCACCTGAAGGCTCAGGTTCCATCACTGAAGATGCCCTCCATTGCATTTGTAGGATGTATTTCACAACGATGCTATCATTTATGCAGACTTAACGTCTCACACAGCAAAAATGGGTGAACCGTATTCACTTTATTTTGCTTGTGTGTTAGCTTTCCTGCTGCTTCTGCATGTCTCCTTGAGCATCTTTTGTGTCCTTTCCCAGTGGGCTGGCAGCTTCATGTATCAGTCAGTGACACAGCAACTATTACACAAGACAAGAGAAGAATTCATGCAGATGAATATGAAAGAATCATACAAGTTAAAGTTTTGGAGCCATTGGAACTGAAGGTAACTGGAAACAAGTTTTATGTTTCTCTAAGATAGCCGTTCAAAACGTACCTCGAAAATGCAGCATGAAGCAGCAGTGGTAGTGGTACGTCACATTAACAGAACACAATGGAACTCCTACATGTCTGACCAACATGGAACACATCAGCACTCTCTGATACTGCAATAAACAAGAACGTTAATAGAAATCATAGATCCGATGGCCTGATGGCTCATTTCTGTTGCTTTTACTAACATTAACAAAGAGTGCAGAATTATAGGAAAGCTGTGGTAAGATCTCAGACTTGAAAGAGACACAATAAGAATATTTTGGACCTAAAAGATTTCTACCAGGAAGACTAGGGAAAAAACACTAAGCTAAATCAGAAAGCTGGCAACAAAGAAACATCAGTGAACGCAATGGACAATACAATGGTAATGGTAGACAAGGTGTTCTCTGTCTAGTTACTGGAGACCAACATGAATGTACAACTTTAGCAGCATGCAGGTCTACTGTACATGTATGCTAGACATTCCAAGACATTCATAATCAACATCAAAGCAGGTTTCCAATCAGTGCTGTCATTTTCTTTAACATCAATTCTTGTTTCTTACTTGGTGTGAGTTGATTGCTCCCAGAGCCACAAAGTTCTTCAGAGGCTCATCAGTTCTGCTCCTTAGACAGATGCAAGTACGGTAGGATACAAAAGGACCAAAGGCAGTAGATGTGTGTTAATTAATGCATGCAAGGCTGGACGATGAAGAGAAAACATTATGTTCAGCCTGTCAGAACAGTTTCTTCTAGTCGCGCAAAGCACCATATTTAGTGAAGTTCATGAATTTAGGTTTTCAAAATTCTGATTGCAAGTACCGCTGATCTAAAACCAGACTAAGTACGGGAGCTCCCTTAAGAATATCTAATCTGGTTAGAAGAAGTCATCTGCACGTTCCATCAATGTTTGTGAATAACAGGAGAACAGAGGTTAGGACAGAGGTCAGCTGTTATATGTTACACTTGTCTTCTTCCTTGCTAAGCTGGGATGCTTTGTGATCCTTGGTGTCTGTGAGCTCATATTTCATCTCATGGTGAGGGTACTTAATATTTACAGCCCTCCACTGAACCAGCACCTTAATTGCAAGGAGTGATTTGTGTGATCAATGATCTGAGGTTAGATGTGAGGTCTTAACTAAGACTGACATAACCACGATCCACCAGGGGTCCAACCAACAACTTGCCACATGGAGTCCTGATAGGAAGTGAAGCAGTGTGACTGAGGATTACATACCTTTACTACCAATGATATGAAAAACTCCTTTGTACAGGCTCTTTTGTTCCATCCATCTATCCCATCTTTTGTCTTATATCAAAGTCATATGGTGAAGGGGAACAGATGGAGAACTACCATTGGGTGTTACATGTTACATTACATGTTATTTTGTCACTCGAGGTGAGCTCAGCATGTTCCTTTGAATACCTCATGTAAGTCGCCAGGAAGCATTCTATAATGGTCATATCATACAGTGGTTGGGGGGCTTGGCGAGAGTTATCCTAATGTTGCACATACAGGAGTGTGCCGTGGGCGGTTAAGAAGATGTTACATCCACAGAGAAGGAGTCGGGGTTAGCTTTTGCTCCTCAACAGAGGACACCTCTTTGTAACCCTAGTTAGTTGCAGTGGTTAGTTGTAGTCCCTAGTTAGCACCTGGGGGACAGCACACCAGGAATTCCATGATGAAGACAAATGATGCTAAGACCTCGGAACTCTGGGTGAGAAGCAAACGTAACAGTCCAGGTACATGAAGGATTGGAAGATGGGACATCATCTTTATAATGTGAAGGTCTCAGGAGGCCCCATCATTCAAGTCAAATCTTAGGGTGGGCATTTACATTGCTGTGGGATTAATCTCATTCTTAATTCTGTTGTCAGAAGCATTTAAATTAAATGAAGGGTAGCAATGCTGACACTCTGATCAGTCAAGCACTGGATTGAAGAGATGGTTTCTACTAGGAGGTCAGTGCCACTATGACCACACATCCTACACTCCAGCACACATACCATCAACAGAGGAGATTTCTTACTCAGGGTTAACAGAGAGCAAAATTAGGTTGAGGCCAAAGACTTTGAACATCACTGTGGATAAATAATATAAGACCATATTAATCAAATATTATATTAATCTATGCTACAAACTGTGCTGACTCAAAGAAACGGTGAGGAATTGAGGTAAGAGGATCAGGAGAGGAGATGGAAACTTAGCTGAAGCTCTGCTGAGTACATTAACCAGGAATCAAACCAAAGTACAAAATCAACTATTGAGGTCAACAAGTCAGTACTCAATACAATGAAAATTTTATTCTGTGAGTCCTCCAGCTATAAACAAGAATACAGAGCAACAGATAAATGATTTAGTGTAGGATCTCCAGCTACATGGTCTCAAGAAGGCCTTCCATTCTCCAGATATGAGCTAAGACACACCAAAGAACCGAGTGGCAAAAATATGCTATTTTTATTCCAATTCTGGATAAGAAGGACGTGTTTGTGACATTCATTATATAGTCATATTGATGACCTTGATATTGATGATGTCTAGGAGGTACATAAAAAGTTAAAGAATGAATTATAACACAGACTATAGTAAACACTCTGTCAACCCCAGAATAGAACATTCCCAAAGCAGGCAACACATGTATTGAATCTGGTCAGAGAAAACTGAAACAAGGAGGTCATACATAGCTGGAAACAAAATGAAAGATGACGTGAACAACCGATTACATTGCCAGCTGTAGATGATATTGGAATGACAGCCACTTCCTTTGGACCTGAATAAATTGCTTGAAAGGACATCAGTAGACCCTGTAACACCATTCTTTCTTCCTTTAGTGGTCTGTTCATTATTAAAATTAAAAGGAGGAGCCATTATAAAAAAAGGGAGGAAGTCGGGGTGTACTGGGGAAGGAGTAGGATAGGCTGTTTTTGACTGCATTGAAAATGTGGTTGAGCAGGAAAGGGCAAATGTGGTCAAAGAAATAAAGGAACTACCTCGAAAGCCAAACATGAAGGTAGCTAGAGGAATAAAGGGTGAGCAATGCAGTTTTAGAACAACTAAATCAGGCAGTGGGATAGTATACATCGTACATGTGTTGGGAGGCCACACCAACACTGGTAGTAAATTGGCAGTATTGTCCCAGGGTAGTAAAAGGGGAACAGTCCAGTTAACGTGAAGACAGCCTGACCTACTTAACTGAACGAGAGACTGGGAGGGTTTGGCAGCAGAAAGTCTTTTCTTATAATCATTAAGTTTTTGTTTCTTACTCCAGGACTGGGAAGATGATGTGAGACGCTTCCGCCAGATGTTTCGACATCCAACTAATATGGAGCTGCTTGTTGTGGTTGGCAACCATGACATTGGCTTTCATTATGAGTAAGTAAGGGTTTTACTGAGTTTTACAGAATTGCTGGACTTATAAACTTAAATATGTTTTTTTTTTTTTTTTAGTAAAATTAAAAGTTCAGGGTGGACAAGGAACATCATGCTGAAGTCCAGGGCCTTCCACTGCCCCCTGAGCACCTTTTCCGAGTGGATGTTTTCAAATAAAGAGTGAATATGGAAGTGACTGTAATTGTGGCCCAGGTGAACCTTAACTGAACAATAGTTTGACTTTTAATGTGTTATGGGTGTGTTATCGCAATATTTTCCAATACTTACCCTTTACTTAGGGGTAAGTGTACAAATCAGGTTTGTTACCTGGTTAGTCTACTGTCACACCTTAAGATTAACACATACATAGATATACGCATACACACAGAACCTCAACAGTGTCCTATGAATGATACACACAGCTAGTTAACCTCTAGCACTTTAAACCATATAAGTGCCTTAAGAATAACACAGACTGTCACTCTTCTGGTACTTCAAGAGACTTACTTATTGGTGGCATGAACAACATATGATGTTTAAAATATATCTTGGACCTAAATATTTTTTTGGTTTCTAGGTATACAGTAATCCCTCCTCGATCGCGGGGGTTGCGTTCCAGACCCCCCCGCGATAGGTGAAAAATCAAAGTAGAAACCATATGTTTCTATGGTTATTTTTATATATTTTAAGCCCTTATAAACTCTCCCACACTGTTTATAAATATTCCCCGCAGAATTATACAGCATAATCCCTTTGTATTCTCTTAGATATTAGGTAAGTTTCATTGAAATTATGTATATAAACACACTGTTTATATACAGTAAAACCTAAATATTATTGTAAAGATATTGAGTGTCTCCGATATCACATGTTACAGCCATTACGATAGACATGCCACCAGCAATAAATACGTACAATGCAACAAAAATAGTATACAGTAAATGTGTGTACAGTGACACTAAACGCACGTACATGTACTAAGTACTGTAAGTAGAAAATTAATTATGGTTACTCACCAACAATGACACGATGACTTGTCCGATAACAATGAGTTTTATTTTACTGCACAACAAAGGAGAGCATTACAGCCCTTAAAGGAGCCACTTCAGGCGATTGTGTAGCACTGCCGTTGTTCTTCTTCTGGCAGTCTTCAATGCAAATCCCTAAAGCAGATTCCATCCGGACTACTGCCTTATTACATCCACTTACAACTTGTTTTGCACCCTGGTTAAAAGGACACTGTGGCTGTAGATCTTATATTCCTTTCCTACTTTTTAAATAAAAAGAATCACAGCCTTCAACAAATCCAAAACGTTTACCTTTTCGGCAATCATTAACATCTTCCGTTTGCGCTTGGGCACGGCCCCTGAAGCAGTAGCAGATCGTTTTGGAGCCATAATGAAGGGCTTGACTATGCACAAAGATAAACACAAAAGAGCACAACTCTGTACACAGCGAAACACGTTGATGCTGAATGAGCGAGACGAGACTTCCTGGTTAACACTGCATTCAGCAAGCAGGAACTTAACTGCGTGCTCTGATTGGTTAGCTTCTCAGTCAGGAGAACTTAACTGCGTGCTCTGATTGGTTAGCTTCTCAGTCATCCGCCAATAGCGTCCCTTGTATGAAATCAACTGGGCAAACCAACTGAGGAAGTATGTACAGGAAGTAAAAAGACACATTGTCCGCAGAACCTGCGAAGCAGCGAAAAATCCGTGTTATATATTTAGTTATGCTTTTATATAAAATCCGCGATAGAGCGAAACCGCGAAAGTCAAAGCGCGATATAGCGAGGGATTACTGTACATTTAAACATTTAAAGGTTCACCATCCTTGGCTATAGGCCATTTATGAAACAAAAGTGCCTTACTTTATGTACTGTTCCCTACTATTGGGTGGAGCTCACACCCTCAGTCCTTAATAAAGTGGTTCTCAAACTGTGGGGCGTGCCCCCAACCTGTATAAGGGGAGCGTCAAATAAATAAACAAGACATCAAAATAAATTTTTTACATTTTTATTTCAAATTTAAATTTGCAAGTATATAATCACAACGAATGCA
Organism: Polypterus senegalus; assembly: GCF_016835505.1. Taxonomy (NCBI): domain Eukaryota; kingdom Metazoa; phylum Chordata; class Cladistia; order Polypteriformes; family Polypteridae; genus Polypterus; species Polypterus senegalus. The sequence continues at coordinate 67,348,557 of NC_053158.1, forward strand.
TTATAACTAAAATTAAAATAAATCATTTCTAAGGCATAGATCTAATGACTAATATATGCCTGCTTTAAAGTACACTGTTCCTGTCCAGGTTTGGTTTGATATTCGAGATAGACACTCTGAGCTCCTTTTCTATTTGAAGTTTGTTTCTATGACGAGCGGCACCGCTGCTGCTGTTTTTATAGTTGCATATTTTCAATACAGAAAGGTTGAGACGTATCAGTATCTGTCACGGACATTCGGGTAACAGTAGATCAGGTGATAAAGCGGAAAGACTGCACCACTTTGGCAGCATAGCCAATATTGCCAAATTGAGTTAAATGATTTACTGCGTATTGGGTTATTTTCATGATACAACTAACAGCGGTATAATATTTGTTGGATGAAAATACATTCGTTTCGCACAGATTGACTTCATCATTGACTTGTCCTCGTTTACATGATTTTCAAGAATTAAAACATATTTAATCATTTCTTTACATAAAAAAATAATTAAATAAGAATAAATAATTTATTATTTGTTTTTGGGATTAGAAATACAGTGGAACCTCGGTTTGCGAGCATAATTCGTTATGGAAACGTGCTCACAGTCCAAAGCACTCGTATATCAAAGTGAATTTCCTCATATGAAATAATGGAAACTCAGATGATTCGTTCCACAACCCAAAACTATTCATATAAAAATGATTAATACAAAATATAAAGTAAAAATACATACAACAAATTAACCTTCACTTTACCTTTGAAAAGAATCATGGCTGTTGTGAGTGAGTTTCTAAACTCTTGTGGGATTCCACCCAACGGGATGACATGCGGAAGAGCGTCCCAAAGCAATCGCAGTCTCCCAGCACTGTAGTAGAGACAGAGACACACACACACGTGAGCGAGAGAGACAGAGACAGAGACAGACAGACAGACACACACACACACACAATCCACACACACACTCGCACACACGAGCAAGCGAGACACACACACGAACGAGCGACACACGCACGTGAGAGAGACACACATATGCACGCGTGTGCAGAGAGAGAAAGAGAGAGACACAGACAGACACACACACACACGCAAGAAGAACCATCAGCTAAGTTGTGATCACATGATGCTGAGTAGACAAACTGTATCCATATTACTCCTATTGCAAGACGTCGCTCGTTTATCAAGTCAAAATTTATTAAAAATTTTAGCACGTCCTGCAAAAAACTCGTAAACCAAGTTACTCACAAACCGAGGTTCCACTGTACTACCGAAAACCACACAAGGCATTTTAACAGTTATTAAAGCACTTTAAAAAAATAAATTGCAAATATTTCATCGAAGTTAGCTGAACACATGCAAATCTTACGGAAGTAAAAATGATAGGATACTGCGACACTGCATGAGTATCATGCCTTTGTCAGTTGTATCATGGGTTATTCTCATCTATCTTACATTATGCAGGGGGTGCAGAATTATTCCAGGTAGAAAGGGGGGTGGGGCGCGAAATATGAAAGTTTGAGAACCGCTGCCTTAATAAACCTCACAGCACAGAGCAAATGCAAACTTCCGGTTCCACCAGGTGCTCAGAGAAATCTACCTTATTACTTCAATCACTGCAGACATGAAGAGAAATCATAGAAAGTTAAAAGCAGTGTGGTTTTTATGACATGAATAATAATACCAAATAGAACAAAGAATAATAGAAAATAAGATTAATAGTAAAGTCTGGATATATACTGTATAGTCTTTAGAAAAATCTTAAGGAAAAGTAAAGATGTCAAGGATGAATGTCCCAGGGTGGCATTGATCTAGCACTCATAGTTGTTCATGAGATGCTTTGCTGATGATCAGATGGAAACAGCTGCATGTTGCTGACACCAATCTTCTGACATCGCTCTGTTCTCTTCTTCTGTCACTCTTCAGACGAGGCATATTTATTTTAAAATTTTACTGGGGGGATTTGCAAGATATGATTGTTACATGCACCTGATTGGCTGGCTTATCAGTTTGAGCATGTCCTTTTTCCCCAAACAACTAAGTTTTTGATGTTGCTTATTACCTACTGGCATGTCTTCCTTTCCCAGGCTGTAAACTCATTTAGCAACTTGTTGTCCCAGATGTCAATCCTTTCTCACGTTACAAAGTAACGGATAGCCTGAGGCATCGCCATGTCTTCCTCTTTTTGTTTGAACAGCTGTTTTAAAAGTGAGGAACAATTTGGGAAGAGTATATGCTTTGAGGTGTCCTGTATTTAAGTTCATCTAGTGTTGTCTTGAGCAAAATATAATGAAAATATAGACCAAAATTAGCAAGATTTTGCAGACCACATCAATGGGGTAGAATTCTGATTCTGATTCTGATAATAACATTTCACCCATTCATAAACTACATAGAGTTCTAATCTATTATATAATAAAACACTACTATCTGTGTGTTTAGTCTCTAAGAGGAATCTGATTGGTAAGAGTGTGAGACACATGAGGGGACACCTGGAGATTCGCTTTTGCAAGATGGCAACTATAAAACCATACAGAAGGCGAGAAAGGCGCCTTGGAAATGATGACAGAGAATGAGAAGCAGGCTTTATGAGAACACGCTCGAGCGACAGAGATGTTTAGACACACAAATACAGAGGAAAGGGGCCGAAGGGACAAGCAGAGCAAGAGATAGGAAATTATTTGTATATTATTGTATATTATTACAGTCTTTGCCACATAGTGTGGCTAGTTACTCATATCTGTCTCTTGTTCCTGTATCTATCATTTGAACACATTTTTTCCAGTGACACAATGGAGGCCTTCTCAGTAGCAAGAGCTGCAAGAAAAGATCCAACCCTGCATCAACAAACACAATCTACTGAAGTATGTGAAGAAAAGCTGAATTATCTTGAGAAAAAAAACAGCACGTTAAGTCCACACAGACAGTGAACTAGACTCAGAATCCAAATCCATTCTCCTGAAGTCTTCTGGCAGAAGAGTTGGCCACCGTGCCATCATGCTGCTCGTACTAAAATGGAGGCTTACTGTAGCTAGTGAACCATTTTAATTTAAGGTAACACAGAGCTAAGGTCAAACAGATTAATGCTCACTGTCATAATATAGAGACATAATTTAACCAGATAGTTGTAAGACTATAAACTAAAAGGAGGGACCTGGAACTTTGAGACAGGTTCCCTAATGTAAGAGCCACCCTGGTCTTAAAGACAATTCCAAGGTACCTGAGGATTATTGGAAGCAAGAAGGTAGCATCATGAGAGGTCAAAACTGTGACGTCTATAAAACAAAACGAACAAAACCCAAGGGGCAAGAACAAGAACATAGTGTAAGAGGGCTGGACAGAAGTCAGAGCCACAGAAATCTAATGTTAGGGCCTACGTAAGGGAATAAGTTAACTAAAACTAGGAAGACAAAGAAAAGAGATACCCACGAGGACTACTGAATGCAGCGAGTGCCGCCATATTTATACCTGAGGTTCTGGTGTGGACACAAATGTGAGCCTCACAAGAATGGGACACTGGAAAGAGCAAATGCTGACATATTTATTCTGGAAGTCCTGGTGACATCACAGATCTGAGTCCTGCAATAACTGAAACGTGGGTACCGGACATACTGATTACCGCCATGTTAATACTAGAAGTCCTGGTGCCATAACAGATCTGAATCGCATGATAATGAGAATGGGAACATCATGATGCACAACCAAAATCAGTATTTTTAAAATGTAACCTGAAGTGAAAACAAAGGTCAGAAATGAAATCTCCTGTTAAAAACCTAAACACACACAAAATGAGACAACTATTACACCCAGAATGCAGATCTAGTTAACTTTGACTTGCTTATGTGTTTAAAGTTTTAAATTGTGACCTGAATGAAATGTATAAAGTGCTAAATGAAGGAATGTCATCATATAAAAAGCAGTTCACAATGTGTTGAGATGTACAACTGGAAGCTTTGATGTGGATTCTGGATAAGCGGGTTAGGAACATGGATACAAGGATCTCGACAAATACAACGACATACTCCCACTTCAAAAGGCATCCAGCAAGAAACCCAAACTTGCTTATAAAAGAAGTGTGCACAGCCAACTTAGCATCACCTCACACATGTTTTAAAAATTTTCCTGATGAAGGGGACTGAGAAAACCTGGAAACGACTTGGCAATTATATAAGAAATCTATACAGGGATCTGGGATCTTTCAAGCAACTGCCTGGAAGGATGTAAGTTTTTCTTTTAAAACAAATGACCCGTCCTGTTGATGAATCTTTATGATGTAGGACTGAGCTTTTTAATTTTTTTTTAAGGAGTATTGGTTTGAAAAACATCCGTTTGTTTTACTTGCTGTCAGGGCGCGCACCACCATTAAGGTGAATTAAGCATTCAGTTAGAGTGGAGATCACAAGGAGGTTTGGGGTTGGTGGAATGCAGCTGCTATCGAACAGTCAGTGGGCGCACTAATAAGCACGGCCTAGGGTGCAAAATAACCGAGCAGTTCATTGTTTTCTGTTCTAATTTCTCAGCAACTAACAATGAGCTGAATCGGTGAATTTCAGACAATCCTGGAGCTCATCTGAGCCAATAAAATGTTGTTTCTGATTCTGTGATTGCTTTGCTTTTTAGGCAGACCGGCTGCTTCTTGAGATGTTAGTCATTCATTAGCAGTTGGTCAGCGTTAATCGAGTTCATTTTTAATGTGGTCACTTACTTCACTGATCCAGCACTCCGAGCTGAAATCCCACAGCCCCAGAAACACTGGCACCTTACGAAATGCCGCCAGTGTGCATGTGGGTGTGTGCCTAGGTGGGCTCCTGCACCAGAATTGGATTAAGTGTTGTGTGAGAATGTGATGATTCTCTCAAGCATTTATTACTATTTTCCATACTTACTGTATATATAAGATATTTTTCTTTAACTTCCAGAATGAACTGGTTCAAGCTGCAGAGGTTTGAAAAAGTCTTCAATGTCACATCTGCAAGAATTGTAACCAAGAAAGGCGTGAAGTGAGTATTGTTGTCACCAAGAACTCTGCCTGTTAACTGTGGTGCAACTACTGGATCAAAATTCAGCTAGACAGGGTTGGTACTTGTGTTAGATTTTTAACAATTTATTTCTAGGCTTCACTTTCCATGCCTTTATGGATCATGCTAAAAAAATCCTTGGATTTTACCTTTGTTCTCTCAATGTATACAATGAAAGGATTTTGTATCTTATTTTTATGTAATACGATTTTCATGCAAATAACATGTTGACAGGCAAGAATGTCACCTGTACTATGTGTGACATTCAAAATCTGTTTATAGCAATTCCAGTTAGTTATGCTTATTGACGAACCATACAGTGTACAGAAAGACAGGGTTTGTGCAAGACTCTTACTGATCTCAATTTAATAGACTAACAACTAACGCAAAAGGATATCATCTTAATTTACTGAACAAAAAGATTCACATAATAAATATTCTCGTGAAATCCTTCATGTTCTAGCTAGTGACCCTTGATCTATTTCCTCCTGGCTTTGAAGAATTTTTGGTTGTTCTTCCACACTGAAAATGTTTGACTCCATAGACATTTGAAGACCAGTAGCTTTACAACATCTGAGCGGCATGATTGCCAGGCTTTGGGTTGGCCAGCCCATAATACACAATATCCTGATTATCTGTTGCCCAGCAGGTTCACCTAAATATGTCAGATTATTCACTTATCCCATGATCCTTCATTCAAGTGTGGCAGCAGGTTTTTTTCACTTGAACTTAATATGTCTCGAGCTGCCACAGCCAAGCAGTCCCACTTTATGATCCATGTACCTCGATCACCAGCTGTAGAGGCGATCTTGCTTTTGGATGGGTGGGTTTCAAAAGGACATTTGGAAAAAAGGGGTTTGTGTCCGCAATTTGGATGAGGAAATGAAATTTCAACCAACGTTTTAACCCTTCATATCTGTTACATTTGGGTTACGACCTCTGAGGACACGCCCCTTGAGGAGTTGCCTTAGTGATGGGTGTCCAAAATGATGGCGACTGCTAAGAAAACAAAATAGCAAAAAAAAAAAAAGATTTAAATATGAAGAAATCTTTATCTTAAAGAAAGGCCAGGAAAGATCATAACATTTAAGAAAATCAGATTAATCACAAGAAAAATGTTTAAAAAAAAATGTCTCAAAAAAGAGTTGAAAATCAGTTATTTTTTGCTATTTTATTGCTCAGAGACAATGGACAAAGGAGCCAGTTTTAGATTGCATCAATTCTGACTGTACACTGGAATTTCAGCAAAATTAAAACCAACATGCAAATGCTATATATATATAAACATATATATATATATAGTATATATATATATATATATATATATATATATATATATATATATATATATATATATAGTGGTGCTTGAAAGTTTGTGAACCCTTTAGAATTTTCTATATTTCTGCATAAATATGACCTAAAACATCATCATTTTCACTCAAGTCCTAAAAGTAAATAAAGAGAAACCAGTTAAACAAATGAGACAAAAATATTATACTTGGTCATTTATTTATTAAGGAAAATGATTGAATATTACATATTTGTGAGTGGCAAAAGTATGTGAACCTCTAGGATTAGCAGTTAGTTTGAAGGTGAAATTCGAGTCAGGTGTTTTCAATCAATGGGATGACAATCAGGTGTGAGTGGGCACCCTGTGTTATTTAAAGAACAGGGATCTATCAAAGTCTGCTCTTCACAATACATGTTTGTGGAAGTGTATCATGGCACGAACAAAGGAGATTTCTGAGGGCCTCACAAAAAGAGTTGTTGATGCTCATCTGGCTGGAAAATGTTACAAAACCATCTCTATAAAGAGTTTGGACTCCACCAATCCAGAGTCAGACAGATTGTGTACAAATGGAGGAAATTCAAGACCATTGTTACCCTCCCCAGGAGTGGTTGACCAACAAAGATCACTCCAAGAGCAAGGCGTGTAATAGTCGGCAAGGTCACAAAGGACCCCAGGGTAACTTCTAAGTAACTGAAGGCCTCTCTCACATTGGCTAATGTTCATGTTCATGAGTCCACCATCAGGAGAACACTGAACAACAATGGTGTGCATGGCAGGGTTGCAAGGAGAAAGCCACTGCTCTCCAAAAAAACATTGCTGCTCATCTGCAGTTTGCTAAAGATCACGTGGACAAACCAGGCTATTGGAAGAATGTTTTGTGGACGGATGAGACCAAAATAGAACTTTTTGGTTTAATTGAAAAGCGTTATGTTTGGAGAAAGGAAAACGCTGCATTCCAGCAAAAGAACTTTATCCCATCTGTGAAACATGGTGGTGGTAGTATCATGGTTTGGGCTTGTTTTGCTGCATCTGGGCCAGGACGGCTTGCCTTCATTGATGGAACAATAAATTCTGAATTATATCAGAGAATTCAAAAGGAAGATGTCAGGACATCTGTCCATGAACTGAATCTCAAGAGAAGGTGTGTCATACAGCAAGACAACGACCCTAAGCATACAAGTCGTTCTACCAAAGAATGGTTAAAGAAGAATAAAGTTAATGTTTTGGAATGGCCAAGTCCAAGTCCTAACCTTAATGCAATCAAAATGTTGTGGAAGGACCTGAAGTGAGCAGTTAATGTGAGGAAATCCACCAACATCCCAGAGTTGAAGCTGTACTGTACGGAGGAATGAGCTAAAATTCCTGCAAGCTGGTGTGTGCAGGAATGATCAAAAGTTACCAGAATTGTTTAGTTGCAGTTATTGCTGCAAAGGGGGGGGGGTCACACCAGATACTGAAAGCAAAAGTTCACATACTTTTGCCACTCACAAATATGTAATATTCGATCATTTTCGTTAATAAATAAATGACCAAGTATAATATTTTTGTCTCATTTGTTTAACTGGTTTCTCTTTATCTACTTTTAGGACTTGAGTGAAAATCTGATGATGTTTTAGGTCATATTTATGCAGAAATATAGAAAATTCTAAAGGGTTCACAAACTTTCAAGCACAACGGTATATATATATATAATTAAAAAAAAGAAGAAGAAGATTTGCTAGATGAGGCACTGATGCTCGGAAAAGTCAGAAGTAAAAAATGAAGAAGACAAGGCTGCTGACTTCAAAGTACTGTAAAATACTGTTTGTCAGGTCACAGAAAGTCAGAAACACGTTAATGTTTAATACAATTTAAACCACTTTCCCATTTGTCAAGTATAACTGTAGCCCTTGTGCTAAACACTCTGTGGTAATCGGGGGTCCCACCAGCACTCCAGGCTTGGCTGAATGCTGTGCACCCACCATTAGCAGTGTAGAGTACTGTCACTTAGGATATGAACATGTCAACTAGAGGAATGGCATTAGCAATCTGCAAAGATAAGCCAAGTCACCTCGTTCCTCTGAGCAGCACCTCGTACGTTTCACTTCTGCGTGGGAGGGAAAGCACAAGTTGACGACTCACTTACTGTTGTGCTACTAATTCTTGTTTCAGCAGCAGTTAGCAACACTGAGTTGAAATTTTTTGGTTTCATTGTCATTGTTGTGTCCACATTTTATGACAAGTTTGTTTTTTTTTTTTCTTCATTTCAGAGCGGTGTTAGGTTAAATGAAATAGCATTAACATTTCTTGCCACAACACTGCAGCTCCAGTTAGTGAAGAATGCATCATTCTCAGGACTAAAATAAAAGAAAAATCCAAATAATGGCCTTCTTCCAAATTTGTATTTGAGCCTGTTTTCTCATAAGCCCAGTACTGATTGGGTTGAACACCATAACGTGTTTTTAAAAATTATTGTCATCATTTTGCTTTTAAGACTTTAAGGCCAAAATTCGCCAGATCCCCCATATTTCACCCTTGAATTGAATTAAACACGTCCAAGAATCTCTCATAGGTGCTCTTCCTGGTGTCTGGCAGGACTGTGCTTTTCATATTTTCTCCCACTATCACTGCACTGCACACTTTGTATTTTTATTATTGTATTTTAGTATTCTTCTTGTTATTCATGTTGCATGATACTAATGGCAATATGTAAAATGAAGACCGAGTTTCATGGAGAGGAAATGCTTGTTTAAAATGTCTTCGCAGCTTTCTTTTGGTGAACAGCATCGCACTTCATGGAGACGGCTGCTCCATCTGCCAGAACGTCGAAGATGAGCTCATTAAGATTTCCCGAGCGCTGAATTGCTCAATCCAGGTAGGCAGACACGGTGTGACTGCTAAAACTGATTTCTGCCTGTAAACAGCTTACATAAACAGTCCACATTTTTATGTTAGAATAACGTAACGTTATAAAATTTAACTTTGATATACAATCTATTCCTTTGTGGTCACATTATGAAAATAAAATAGGATGCTCACAAATGAAATGTGTGTTGCAGTGAAATGTGTCCTAGTAAAGCACAGGCCGTGAGACACAATGTACCTCTGAAGAGCTGAGGTGGTCACTCAGTACTCGGTCAGCAGATCTCCATGTTTTGTTGATTGGACATCCTGAAGGACACCACAAGTCTGATGTCTAACTGAAGAGTTCATCCTTCGGTTTAGGCAATTGATAGGATCATTTTTAAGGCTTTTCAAAGTGAATTATATTTACTTTAATCCTCCAATATACCCGGCAAATTTTGCATGAGGCCTGTGGCATAGCGGGTCCACAGCTTAGATTGCAAAGGCCATTTTTTTTTTTTAAATCGATAATCACTGCACTCACGGCTTAAAGCGGGGGTGTGGTAGTGTGGCAGGAGCGGTTCCCGGGCGCTTTGTGCTGGTCCTCGCTTAAAGGTACAGGTGAGAAGTCATCTGCATCTGGGAAGTGCTAATCGCGACACCTTAACTATGTCCTGTGGCACACGGCTGGGGATGGTACCCAGCCGGGACACCCAAGAGGACAAGAGGAGGCCTTACGCCTCCTCCAGACCATGAGGGGGTGACCGCACTGGTTGCGTTGGGGACCACAGGTGCAGAGCTTTGAAGCTTTCACTGTCAAGGGGCACCCCAATGCCTGGAAAGCCCTGGACCTCAGCACTTCCACCACAGCCGGTGCTCCCGCCACACAGGGGAGGGCCGGCGGAAGATTACTGGAGGACACCTGGAGCACATCTGGGTGGATATAAAAGGGGCTGCCTCCCTCCATTCGATGGCTGATCAGGTGGAAGAGGACAGAAGTCGAAGGAGAGGAGTGGAGGTAGTCCTGATAGAGAATGCCATTTTAATGAAGGCCTGGACTGGGGAGATTGGTGCTGCAGCACTGGGTTCTGTGCTTCATATTACTTGTAAATACTGTAAATAATCGTGTGTTGGGTGACTTTAAACGATGTCCGTCTGTCTGTGTCCGGGCCAGGTGTCACAGTGGCGTAGCCGGCAGGATACTCCGCCTGGTTCAAGGCGGGGGCCTGTTTCAAGAAATCATTCTGTGGACGGCCCTGACTGGCAGCTGGCTGAACGAAGCCAGGGAACAGGAGGATACCAGATCAGCCAAGTGGAGAGGGTCAGCTGCAGAGAGGGTGACTGACTCCCCTGGTGCATAGCCTGGATGGGAGAAGCAGGGGAGTCGCCAGTAGGAAGAAGGCACCAGGCTTTGTTTTTAAATGGACTGCTTCCAGCCATTGTTTTTAACTTTATTTTAAAAGGATTTATTTATTGGATTTTAACCTCTACTGTTCACTTGTTTTAATTGATTATTTATTTAGAGACTGTTTGGGGCACTGCACAATTTATTTGGACAGTGTTTTTGATTTATTTTTAATGAAAGCACTTTTGCACTTTTTGCACCCCTTGCTTAGTTGTGTCTAACTGTCCAGCTCATCGGTGACATTACAGATGGTGTTGGGTTCAAGAGCGCCCAAACTGGAGACAGGAGCCTGGAGCACATATGGTGGCAGAGGTGGGATGAGCTGGCAGTGGAGACCAAAGAGCAGGAGACAGAGCAGCAAGTTGGATAGGTGCCAGACTTTGTCAAAGAGTCCATGGACCCAAGCCGGAGGAGGACATTTTAAAAGGCTGAGCTTTTTAATGGACATCTATTTATTGTTCACGAGTGAGGAAAGAATGGAGTGGGAGATCGACAGGCAGATCGGTGCGGCGTCTGCAGTGATGCGGGCTCTGCATCGGTCTGTCCTGGTGAAAAAGAAGCTGAGCTGAAAGGCAAAGCTCTCAATTTACCAGTCGATCTACTTTCCTACCCGCACATATGGTCATGAGCCATGGGTAGTGACCGAAAGAACGAGATCGCAAATACAAGCGGCTGAAATGAGTTTCCTTGCAGGATGTCTGGGCTTTCCCTTAAAGACAGGGTGAGAAGCTCAGTAATCCGGGAGGAGCTCAGAGAAGAGACGCTGCTCCTCCGCATTGAAAGGAGTCAGATGAGGTGGCTCAGGCATCTGATCAGGATGCCTTCTGTACGCCTCCCTGGGGAGGTGTTCCTGACACGTCCAACCGGCAGGAGGCCCCGGGGAAGACCCAGGACACACTGGAGGGACTATGTCTCCCGACTGGCCTGGGAACACTTCGGGATTCCCCCGGAAAAGCTAGAAGAAGTGGCCGGGGAGAGGGAAGTCTGGGCCTCTCTGCTCAAGCTGCTGCCCCCGCGACCCGACCTCAGATAAGCGGAAGAGGACGGATGGATTATTTATTGCTTGTTTTTATTGTCTTATAAAAGTTCTTATTCTTTTAATGTACTGTTTTTACAATTTTGCTTGAGTTGGTTTTAGTGTGGGATTGCTTTCACTGCTTTTAAAATTTATTAATTTTAGTGCAATGGTAGTGTGGCTGAGCTGTGGACCTGGACTGCCAGTTGCACATGGGTTGGTAATAGTGAGGCCTTCCTTCTTCTTTGTGCTCTGCTCTTTTAAATGTGTGGAGAACGCGTAGCGGCAAGTCTCCAATTACTAAAGTACTGCTGTTAACAAGACGCCGAGCTGACTGTGCAGAAGATAAACAGGAGACTACAACAGAACTAGATGAAGATTAGGAATACTTACTTCTGATTCTTCATGTTGTTCACTTTAACAACAGTTAGCCTTCATCCACACAACTACATATTCATTTGAAAATGGCATTTTTAAACAAAAACAATATCTGCCCACACTAGTGTTTTCACAGTGTTTCCGAAAGCATTTCTGTCTACAATAACATGACCAAGATATTCAATTCTTTATTGTCATTTGTACAAGTACCATGTACAATGAAATGCTTGCTTGCATGTGCACCCGCAAACAGTGAACATAGTCAAAAAAAAACACACAATAAATAAATGAATATAAATAAGTAAATAAATAAAACCAGAATCCTAGGAATAAATAGAGACAGTGGCAGAAGTATATGGGCAGGTGGCAGTGGAGGTGACACAAGGTTACTGATTGTTCATGATTCTGATTACATTTGGGTAGAAACTGTTCCTGAACCTGGAGGTGCGCATCCGAATGGACTGTAGTCGCTTTCCAGATGGGAGGAGGGTGAAAAGTGACAGTGCAGAGTGGCTGGCGTCCCGCCTGATATGGTTCACTTCCCTGAAACAGTGTGTAGTGTGGATGTCATGGATCGCAGGGAGCTGTGTGCCCGTGATCTGCTGTGCTGTATTCACCACACGCTGCAGAGCTCTGCAGTCCTGAACTGAGCAGTTGCTGCACCAGGATGTGATGCATCATGTCAGGATGATTCCACAGTACACCTGTAGAATAAGCACAGGGTTGTGGGGGACATCCAGGCCTTACTCAATCTCCTGAGGAAGTAGAGGCATTGTTGGGCTTTATTGACTACTGCCGCAGTGTAACTTGCCCATTTAAGGTCATCAGTGAGGGTGACTCAGAGGAACCTAAAGCTGTTACCTACTCCACAGCCTCACCCCAATGTAGATGGGGCTGTGCTCTGTTGCCTGTTTGCAGCAATCCACAACCATCTCCTTAGTTTTGCTAACATTTAGGATGCGGTTGTTGTCCTGACACCATTCTGCCAGGAGTCTGACCTCCTCCCTGTAGGCTGTCTCATCGTCCTCGTTGATCAGACCTATTACACTGGTATCATCAGCAAACTTGAGGATGGTGCTAGAGCTGTACTTAGCTACGCAGTCATGGGTGTAGAGAGAGTAAAGCAGCGGGCTCAGCATGCTGCCCTTGTGGGGTGCCAGTGTTGATGGTGATGATAGGGAGGAGGTTTTTCCACCAATATGCACTTGCTGAGGTCTGTCGGTGAGGAAGTCCAGTACCCAGTTGCACAGTGAAGAGCTAAGGCCCAGATCCAGGACTTTAGTGATGAGCTGGGATGGAATGACGGTGTTAAATGCAGAGCTGTAATCCACAAACAGCAGCCTGGCATAACAGTTCTCGTTCTCCAGGGGCCTCATGTATAAACGGTGCGTACGCACAGAAATATTGCGTAAGAACTTTTCCACGTTCAAATCGCGATGTATAAAACCTACACTTGGCGTAAATCCACGCACTTTTCCACGGTACCTCATACCTTGTCGTATGCAAGTTCTCCGCTCGGTTTTGCAGACTGGCGGCACCCAGCGTCAAAGCAGTGCTACTGTTCCTGTGTGGTTACTCATTATTTTCATGACGCAGCTTTATAAATACACAGAAACTAACCGCATATTGTTTGTTAGTGTAATGCATCTGATTGTAATTAACTTGTAACAATATAATGGAAGAGGGAACAGCCATAGTATTCCAAATACCATAACTGCTTTAGCGTTGTTACTCTCACTTCTTCTTCTTCTTCTTTCAGCTCCTCTTGTTAGGAGTTGCCACAGCGGATCATCTTTTTCAATATTTCTCTCACTGCACCACTCAGAGTATTTATATCACTGTATCCGAGTGTGAATCACAGCAGCAGCTGATCGGAAAGGGAATTATCGGTATACAGCTTCAAGGACACACTGTCTCAGCCACTGCAAAATGTTTTAAAGCCTTTCCTGTACGGACCTCGCGGTTCAGAAACAGAAACGAAATGCAGCAAAATATGTTTATTAAATTATACAGATAAAACTTTAACTTCATTTAAATAATCTATATTCTTTACTGGGAGTGTCTTTAAGGATAGAATAATTAAACATGTACTACGAAGATATTTCAATGTTCTTTAAACGTTTTGAAGAATCGGCGCTAAGCTTACAGATGGCTTAACGTCTATTACAGAGCTGATTGTGTGGCGATCGGTTACTTGGTCGAAAGAAAAGCACTGACTGCAGTGGCGACTACGCCAATATATATTGAATATAAAACAGAAAGATAAAATAACAACACAGCAAAAAACACAGCGACAAATTTCGGCAAAAGTTAAATGCTTGTGTCATGACCCCGAGGCGGCTATGCAGTGTCCGCAACGGACATTGTGCATAAGCTACCTTACTGACGGGTGGGCGAAGGAGCCACCGATTCTTCCTCTGCCCAGTGCCACCACAAGCCTAGAGCCGCCCCTGATTGTACTGCTGCAATAAATTATTTCATCAAGTGAAACACATGTTTAATAACGTGCTTTAACTCCTATCATCATGAAAATGATATCACGTATACATCTCAGTATTTTAGTTATTCAGAGAGCTGTAATATCACGAATGTAATTGATTCTGTGTCCAGTTGGAGGAAGAGAGCCGGTGTAAAAAGCAAGTAGTGATTCACACACATAGAGCAAATAGAAGATCAAATACAAAACAAAGCATTTAACATGCTACTTTAATTACGATGTGATTTGAGAAACTGGTTAATTAAACGATTTTAAGATGAAGTTTATGATGTTCTACTTTAATGACAAAATAAACTACGTGATTAAAGTGGAAATGTCGAGATTGAAGTGCTTTTTCCCCACTGTGTGCCTTTTTTTCTCTGTACCCTAATAAGCTTTCATATGACACTCAGACAGTGGGCTTACAACTCGGCTTTTCACGGCGACTTTGATATGTGACTTCTTTTTTATTTCCGGCACTGTGCGATTTGTGAATGTGAGCTTTCAAGTTTCTCCAACACGCTATGTCACTCGATCAACTTCATTTTGTTGATTATACCACGGTTTATTTGAACAAATAGTATGTTTTTCATTTGCCTCCACTTGGTATTTGCTGAAATTCTTATATTTTCCCCGGTGCTTTTCCCATTGTCTTTTCACAGAAGGCTGCGCTTAAGGACGATTTATATTGATTTGCATATTCAAATAGGCGTAATTCTGGGAGGATTTGGGGCGTTACATAATGCGCGTGCACGAGCGTTAGTTTTCACGCTGATCGGGATTTATGTAGCGGAAGAACGTGGAAGTTAGATGCGCACAGATTCCTGCATCTGGATTTTTCTATGCGTAAGCACATTTCGGCTTTTGTGCTTACGCCATGTTATAGTGCGAGTTCTACGCACGGCGTTATACATGAGGCCCCAGATGATACAGGATGGTGTGGTGTTATGGAGATGGCATCCTCAGTGGACCTATTGCAACGATAGGCAAACTGGAGGGGGTCCAGACTGTCAGGGATGATGTCCTTGTGTGCTAGCACCAGCCTCTCAAAGCACTTCATGGCAATGGGAGTAAGTGCTACTGGGTGGTAATCATTAGGGCAGTCTACTTTATTTTTCTTTGGGACAGGGATGATGGCTGTGTGCTTGAAGCAGGTGGGGGCAGATGAAAATCTCAGAGATGTGTTAAAAATATCTATAAAGATATCTGTATCTACGACATAGACGTTGGCCTAAACTGGGAATGCACACATTGGTGGAAAAATCCTTGAAGGGATGGCAACACTGCTGCCCACAGGACTTACTCTAAACTGAAAGCTGTAATGACCAGGGCATTATTCGCCTTTTGTGCATGGCATGCCACATCGAAACGGTGCAAAACACAATTTAGATGCATATAGGAAAGTAGCTCCTCTACATCTGCTATATTGTGAAGTGAAGGGTGACCGATCAGGGAATGAGACCTTGTAATAAGCAGGATCTAATCAGTGAAGGGCCATGAGATGAGTGTGCGATTAATGATTGCATTTTTAAACGTCTCTGTTTTTACCCATCTGCATTACAATGCTGGGCTGGGATTTTCATTAGAGCTTTATCAGAACTGACAAGCAAATTCCCAGATAATTTCCAAGAAAGTCTTGTGTACAATTTGCTTTTCTTTTGATTTTGGGTTCTCACTTTCCCAGTGCTTTCCTTAAGTTTGATTTTTGGTCAGGATTTTGACTTGGGTTTTAACCTTGGCCTGTTATTTTGATGCAATTTCTGCCTTATCTCTCAAGCTTGTGTTTTTGTGAGCTGCCTTTTAGGTTCAGCCACAACAAATATAATGGAAATGCTTTTTTGTAATTTAAGCAGTTGGATCATCTGCCAAATAACTTCATGTTATGGTTCCTCCTAGGTTTGGCTCTAGGATACTGTGAATTTGTCTGGGGAAAAAGTATTCATGTTTAGAAAACAGAGGGATGTTTTTTATGTGTTTTGGATGAACTCAAATCTTGTGCTCACAATTTGGCAAAAGATCTGATTTGAATTCAGGAGTACGGCCTTTCATATACACATGCAATTATAAAGGAAATCTCACAAGAGGTGTTGCTAACTGGGACATCGGTGGAAGAATCTTGGTCTAGACATTTTAAATGTGTGCTCTCCACAAAAAGAGCATTCAGAGGGGCACAAAAATGAATGAAGCAATTCATCTCAAGTAAGACAGAAACAAATATATGCAACCCAAAAAATGGCAAAAGTAAAAACTATGTAGTGAGGCCTGCGTCACTTATTATTCAGCCCACATTTTCAACTTTTTGCACAACATCCACAGAGGACGTCCTTAAAAAGCCTGCTGCTGGTTGATCTCTTTTCTTCTTGTTTAGTCTTTCTCAGATCTTCCAAGATAACCAAGCCATTTCTTCATTTGGTCCTGAGTAGTGTTCACCTTCACCTCCGTTGCCAAAAGCTTGTTGGTTTGAGTTACCTTGCTACACTTGTCTCACTTCATTGTGCTCCTCCACGTCCGCATTTACTTTGTCATTAGCCAAGTTTCCATCCAGTTTTTTGCGACGTTTTGTTATCGACAAATTGAATATGTGTAAAATAAATGTGCGAAATTTGCTGTCTCCAGCCTGTTTCCATCCAACTGGCTTTTTATCGATAAAATGGTGTGTGTGATGATGTCAAAAAAATGAACTGTTGCATAAATTTTGTTGTATCGCTAAAAAAAATCTGCCCTTGAGCCGTTTCCATACATAATTTTGTGTATGTCGCAAATTATCTACCTTTCATTTTCCACGTTACACCTCTCCACTAAACAAAGAAATGGAGAGATTATTCAGAGATTTTTTTGAAATTTACCAGCTTACTGGTATTTCAATTTCACAAATAATTGGAATTATACAGAATATCCGAAGACGACGGCAGAATGAAGCAGTTGCTTGTCTGATAGCCCTGGAGCTCGAAGAAAGTACCCCAGTGGGACGAAACCCATGGGTATGGGAGAGACAACGGAATAAGACCTTCTGGGAGGAGGTGCTGGAGAGACACTTCACAGAAAATCTCTGGCTGCAACATTTTCGAATGACACGGCCAACGTTTGAGATGTTGTGTGGATTCATCAGTCCTGATGTTGCGCCCATCACAGGTTGCCACCGACCACCGGTTCCAACCCAAAAAACGAAATTTGAAGTTCAAAGTTCTTTCGTTTACCTCACTAGCTCTAGTGGATATTTGTTTTTGGGTCTTCGATCAAGAGTTCAGGTCGACTACCGAGTGCACAAGCATGTCTTAGGGGTGGTGATGATGTCACAAGTGACTAGCAATGGGCTTTATTACTACAAACAGTACCAACCCATCGAGAAAAAACACAAACCTGGACAACATAAAATGTCTTCTTAATAGTTTAGATTTTGACCTGTAATAGAAAAGAATACAGTAAATGAAGAGTTGCATATCTTTAATGTAACTTAACATATTATTCTAGATAGAGATGGGACATAATAGAATTTCAAGGAAGTAAATATTTTCTGTGAGAACTTTTAAGCAAGCCTGAAAGTTAGGAATCAATGGATATCAATGCTTTTTATTTTCAAAACGACGGTTCATAGTGGTGGTGCGGGTAATTTTCCTCTTTAGTCATAACCCTCGGTCATTCAGATGATTACTTCAGATTGAAGGTAAATCTACAAACTGCAGATGATTGTTGTCTAGGGTGTTTCATATAGAATACATACATTTTTTTTTCTTACACAGACAATTGGATCCAAAACATTTTAGGGTGATCCATAGCTACTGTTTTGATTGGGTAGCTAAAAAATAAAAATTCTAAAATTTCTTCACAACATTTAACTTCTCAGTCAATGTTGCCATTGCTCAATTTGATCATATTATTAGGACGATCTTGAAGTTTTCCTGTAAAGAAATTTTCTTAGAAATTCCACCACACACACATGTATATTATCTGGTGTTCCATTGCTGAAAGACAGAGAGTATGCTGTTGCTGGATCTGTGGCAAAGGAATGGAGAATTCTAACTGCTAATATAGCATTTGGATGAATTCACTCTTCTAGAAGTCCTGCAGCAGTGAGATTCTTCTTTCTAAAATAAATGACATGACATTGAATAAAGTGACTCTAAAAATCACTTTTAATTTACTCTCTTCTCAATCAAGTGTGACGGTCAACTATTTCAATGGAGTTAAAATTATGAAATACTAAAAAATGAATCAGGATTAAAGAGAGGGACTAAACAGAAAACCTCTTTTAACCCGCTATCGGAACATCACGAGAACTTAGTCATCCTGTCTGGATCGGCCAAAGAACAGACGACTTCAGGCATTTACAGTGGTGCTTGAAAGTTTGTGAACCCT
Source organism: Polypterus senegalus (assembly GCF_016835505.1). NCBI lineage: Eukaryota > Metazoa > Chordata > Cladistia > Polypteriformes > Polypteridae > Polypterus > Polypterus senegalus. The sequence continues at coordinate 67,367,295 of NC_053158.1, forward strand.
TTAGAATTTTCTATATTTCTGCATAAATATGACCTAAAACATCATCAGATTTTCACTCAAATCCTAAAAGTAGATAAAGAGAAACCAGTTAAACAAATGACACAAAAATATTGTACTTGGTCATTTATTTATTAAGGAAAATGATCGAATATTACATATTTGTGAGTGGCAAAAGTATGTGAACCTCTAGGATTAGCAGTTAGTTTGAAGGTGAAATTAGAGTCAGGTGTTTTCAATCAATGGGATGACAATCAGGTGTGAGTGGGCACCCTGTGTTATTTAAAGAACAGGGATCTATCAAAGTCTGCTCTTCACAACACATGTTTGTGGAAGTGTATCATGGCACGAACAAAGGAGATTTTTGAGGACCTCACAAAAAGAGTTGTTGATGCTCATCAGGCTGGAAAAGGTTACAAAACCATCTCTAAAGAGTTTGGACTCCACCAATCCACAGTCAGACAGATTGTGTACAAATGGAGGAAATTCAAGACCATTGTTACCCTCCCAGGAGTGGTCGACCAACAAAGATCACTTCAAGAGCAAGGCGTGTAATAGTCGGCGAGGTCACAAAGGACCCCAGGGTAACTTCTAAGCAACTGAAGGCCTCTCTCACATTGGCTAATGTTCATGTTCATGAGTCCACCATCAGGAGAACACTGAACAACAATGGTGTGCATGGCAGGGTTGCAAGGAGAAAGCCACTGCTCTCCAAAAAACATTGCTGCTCGTCTGCAGTTTGCTAAAGATCACGTGGACAAACCAGAAGGCTATTGGAAGAATGTTTTGTGGACGGATGAGACCAAGATAGAACTTTTTAGTTTAATTGAAAAGCGTTATGTTTGGAGAACAAACTGCATTCCAGCATAAGAACCTTACCCCATCTGTGAAACATGGTGGTGGTAGTATCCTGGTTTGGGCCTGTTTTGCTGCATCTGGGCCAGGATGGCTTGCCTTCATTGATGGAACAATGAATTCTGAATTATATCAGAGAATTCTAAAGGAAAATGTCAGGACATCTGTCCATGAACTGAATCTCAAGAGAAGGTGGGTCATGCAGCAAGACAACGACCCTAAGCACACAAGTCGTTCTACCAAAGAATGGTTAAAGAAGAATAAAGTTAATGTTTTGGAATGGCCAAGTCAAAGTCCTGACCTTAATCCAATCGAAATGTTGTGGAAGGACCTGAAGCGAGCAGTTAATGTGAGGAAACCCACCAACATCCCAGAGTTGAAGCTGTTCTGTACAGAGGAATGGGCTAAAATTCCTCCAAGCCGGTGTGCAGGAATGATCAAAAGTTACTGGAAACGTTTAGTTGCAATTATTGCTGCAAAGGGGGGTCACACCAAATACTGAAAGGAAAGGTTCACATACTTTTGCCACTCACAAATATGTAATATTCTATCATTTTCCTTAATAAATAAATGACCAAGTATAATATTTTTGTCTCATTTGTTTAACTGGTTTCTCTTTATCTACTTTTAGGACTTGAGTGAAAATCTGATGATGTTTTAGGTCACATTTATGCAGAAATATAGAAAATTCTAAAGGGTTCACAAACTTTCAAGCACCACTGTATGAACGATATTTTAAATAACTTTTTGGGAATCTGTGTTTTGGTCTACATTAACAATGGCTTCGATATTGAGAAACAGACATGTATTTTCCATGAAGTCTTGAAGAGATTGCACAATCATGGTTAACAAAGGTAGAAAAGTACAATACAATGTCCACAAAAAATTTGGCAGCACCTGGGCTATGAAGTAGATAGTCATGGTTTGAGAATGAATTAAGTAAATGTTAAAACTGCTCCAGACTGGCAGAGACAAGTTCTGATGTACACTGGGTATGACAACTATTGCCATATGTTCATGAAACACTGTTTTCACTAAAACTCTGAACAAGGAGTCCAACAGAAAGTTTGTTTTAGAAATTGAAGTACAAATGATCTTCATCCAGTTAGAACATCTGCTCCAATAATATGCCAGTCAGAATGCTTTCTTCAATTAGATTTAAAGTTTAACGCATTAAATGTAAGAGCAGGTGCTACACTTACATCAATGTGCCTCATTTCCTTAAACTTCATTCATTTGCGCTCAGCTTTTTTCTGGGGATGGTAGTAATGACGACATGCTGGGCTGGACTGATCAAGCCACCCAATCTGTGGCTACGCTTGCAAGTGTTTTCTTGGGAATTCTGGCCAGTCGAGATGTACCACTCATCCAGAACGTTCTAGTTTCTTACTACATATCCATTTCAATTGTTGCCTTTCAATATGGAGAACCTATAGCTCATCTCGCAGCTCCTCTGAGTTCCTCACACTATCACAGACACTTCACCTCTGAGACTTCTACCCATAACCTCATATGACCATAGGGGGATAAAACAAAAACAAAGGCTTTCTCTGAGAGCACAGTCTGGAACAATATCTGCAAGTCTGCTGTCACTGCACCTATTCATGGGACAATTTCATGATAATTTCAACTTATTTTCTTGAACAAGAGCCTGCTACACTTGAGCTCCTTACTTAGGACAGGCAGACACCCTGCTTCTATGAGGAAAAAAACACACTTTTCCTGTATAAACGCATCAACATAGACATGGAGTTGCTAATTATCATCTCATTCCCATCACACTCAGTACTGAAATGTTCCAGTATATCTCAAAGATCACAGCTTGATGAGGTGAAGTGAACAACGTTACCTACAAACAGCAGACGTGCAGTCGTTGGGTTCCCAAACTAGATAATCTTCAGGCCTTGAACTGTAACTGTCCAAGGAAATCTCAAACAGGAGGGGAGACAAGACCAGTCCAACACTGACAATGAATAAACTCCTCTCAGCATGTCTGTAAGTATAACATATTAATTTCCAAAAACAAAATTTTGATGTTGGCAGTTAAGAACCTCTTGGAATGAAGTTAGCTATAGAAAATGGTGGAATGCTGTTTCATAAATTGCTTAAATAAATCTTATTTAAGAAGAACCAAACTTTTAATCTGTCCATTAAAATGCTTTTCTTTAGTCCATAATTTTTGGTTATGTCTTACATAAGGAGATAAAAATGGTCAGTGAGATGCATTGTCACAAGAATATGGGTTAAAGGAGTCCAGTTATTGCATACATTTTTCTCTTATAGAAGTTCATTTAAAACCCATGTTTAGTGGAACAGATATTTATTGTTCAAAGGAGCGACCCAATCCCAAACACGTCCCAGGTAATTTATTGTTCTTACCTTACTCTCTTTGATCAAACGTTTACTGTGGTGACATGACTCTGATCTCCAGGTATCTGAGGTCGCAAAACACATTTTCATGTGCCAGGCTCCAGCTCATTCATGTCTCAATTTTGGAAAAAAAGGTTTAGAAAATGGATAGATTGTTTTTCTTCTGCTAACCATGGATAAAGACATAAGGGAGGGAGACATAAATGTTGTACAAAGAATTCTATTAATTGCTGCCCTGCTGAAAATGTTAACTGCCACTGATGGTCCCTGGATTAATTTGCCCATGGATATTATTACTAATGGATAACATTTCATTCTTAAACCCTCCTAATTCTATGTAGGGTTGCAGGGAGACAGAGCCTATCAAGTGTATATTATACCACCACCTCTACATTGGCAGCATTGAGTGAGTTACTAAATATTTTGGTTACTATTTGGGCACTAATAGGAACTGAACACTGTGGACTAATAGAATGAATAAGTACAGATTTTTAAAAGTATTACATGCGTGATGTTAATTACTATCAATGAAATTGGTATAAAGTTCTACCATTTGGTGAAATTGTCAGAAATATACAGTGGGATGCAAAAGTTTGGGCAACCTTGTTAATAGTCATTATTTTCCTGTATTAATCGTTGGTTGTTACGATAAAAAATGTCAGTTAAATATATCATATAGGAGACACACACAGTGATATTTGAGAAGTGAAGTGAAGTTTATTGGATTTACAGAAAGTGTGCAATAATTGTTCAAACAAAATCAGGCAGGTGCATAAATTTGGGCACCACAAAAAGAAATGAAATCAATATTTAGTAGATCCGCCTTTTGCAGAAATTACAGCCTCTAAACGCTTCCTGTAGGTTCCAATGAGAGTCTGGATTGTGGTTAAAGGTATTTTGGACCATTCCTCTTTACAAAACATCTCTAGTTCATTCAGGTTTGATGGCTTCCGAGCATGGACAGCTCTCTTTAACTCACACCACAGATTTTCAATTATATTCAGGTCTGGGGACTGAGATGGCCATTCTAGAACGTTGTACTTGTTCCTCTGCATGAATGCCTTAGTGGATTTTGAGCAGTGTTTCGGGTCGTTGTCTTGTTGAAAGATCCAGCCCGGCGCAGCTTCAGCTTTGTCACTGATTCCTGGACATTGGTCTCCAGAATCTGCTGATACTGAGTGGAATCCATGCGTCCCTCAACTTTGACAAGATTCCCAGTCCCTGCACTGGCCACACAGCCCCACAGCATGATGGAACCACCACCATATTTTACTGTAGGTAGCAGGTGTTTTTCTTGGAATGCTGTGTTCTTTTTCCTCCATGCATAACGCCCCTTGTTATGCCCAAATAACTCAATTTTAGTTTCATCAGTCCACAGCACCTTATTCCAAAATGAAGCTGGCTTATCCAAATGTGCTTGAGCAGACCTCAAGCGGCTCTGTTTGTGCTTCCTCTGCATCACTCTCTCATATAGCATCTCCTTGTGTAAAGTGCGCCGAATGGTTGAACGATGCACAGTGACTCCATCTGCTGCAAGATGATGTTGTAGGTCTTTGGTGCTGGTCTGTGGGTTGACTCTGACTGTTCTCACCATTCGTCGCTTCTGTCGATCCGAAATCTTTCTTGGTCTGCCACTTCGAGCCTTAACTTGAACTGAGCCTGTGGTCTTCCATTTCCTCAATATGTTCCTAACTGTGGAAACAGACAGCTTAAATCTCTGGGACAGCTTTCTGTATCCTTCCCCTAAACCATGATGGTGAACAATCTTTGTCTTCAGGTCATTTGAGAGTTGTTTTGTGACCCCATGTTGCTACTCTTCAGAGAAAATTAAAGGAGGAGGAAACTTACAATTGACCCCTTAAATACTCTTTCTCATTATAGGATTCACCTGTGTATGTAGGTCAGGGGTCACTGAGCTTACCAAGCCAATTTGAGTTCCAATAATTAGTTCTAAAAGTTTTGGAATCAATAAAATGACAACGGTGCCCAAATTTATGCACCTGTGTGTGTCTCCTATATGATATATTTAACTGACATTTTTTATCGTAACAACCAACGATTTATACAGGAAAATAATGACTATTAACAAGGTTGCCCAAACGTTTGCATCTTACTGTATCAATAGTCATGGATTACTCATTTTTCAAATGTGATTTTGGATACAAGCTTTCTTTACTGATTGTTATTCTGGATTTTACTCCTGATCTTTGGTGGTCACGTTCACTGAATGCAGTACAATACACCTGAAGAGATCTGAGGCATGAGATCTCAGGACAGCACAGTAGTTTGTTGAGCGAAAGGATCTTTTTGCTAGTAATTTTTCAATAATAAGTCATCTTGAATAAACTGAACATCTCAAGTGCCTCAATTGAAAAAGCCTCACTCCCATAAACATTGCTGCTTTTAAATGGTTCTCCCAAATCTGCACTTGGGACAAATTCTTGACTTTTACTGTAGATGGTTGTACATGCGGCATCTGGTTCACCAGAAGGATTACGTGGTGTGAAAAACCTAAAACACAAAATGGTATTTTATGGATATCCAAAAATGGCCCTGTGTAAAAAATGTACATATGTCAGCTCTTTTGCTCTGATGCACTAAAAAATGATGGCTACATTCAGACTGCACCTTAGTTGTGGGGCTTCTGTCAGCTTATGAACATAATTACTGTCGATCAATTTTATGCTACTTGGGATTTTGCTCGAAGCTTGTATTCTTTCATAATTAATGTTACTGATTATTTATGTGTATGTTGTGTTCTGGTCACAGAATTATATGTCAGGTACTTCCAAATTTGCTTTTGGTGTGATGTCACCACAGACACCATATGGAATTTTTTAACAAGAATTACTTTTTCACACAGCATGTTTTTTTCACACCACTGTATGTGTATGTTGTGTTCTGGTCACAGAATTATCATCTTTATAGAACGTCAGAAATAACAAACTGAATCAAACTGTTTTGATCTAAAAATGTTTAGAAATGCATCTCAACTTCTATCTTGACCTGTAGTTTATTTACTTGTATTTGTTGCTAAAGAGGTTTACCAACCCTGGACTAACTATTAACATTTTCATTTATCGCTTTCAGTCTCAAACCATTGAACTAATTCATTCTTTAAAGAAAAGGCTAATTTTCTTAATGGATAAACAATGTTAATTCATACAAATCTAAACTTACAATTCTCCGTTGGCCTAATCCACATCATTTTGTGATGTTCATAAAGGGAATTGTAATAAACAATTCAGTCAAACTAAAAATATTAGATCCATGCTAGAAGATGAGGAAGCCAAAGCATTAGGTGCTGGCACTTGAAACGTAAAATCATCACTGGAATCATGAAGATGATAGCATCTCCCCCAGGCTTCATCACTTGCTAGTGCCTCTTGAATAACCGCTTTTCTTAACAAGAGGAACACAGGATCCACATTCAGACAAAGAAGCCAAGTGGAAATTTATTTAAATGGGCACACCTTCTAAAACTACAGGGTGGTCCAGATCTAATTGTGCAGATCCTGATCGTCTGGATGACTTTGATTTTTGCAGGGACGATTCCAGTTCGGTGCAAAGACGATTGTTTATGCCGTCAGTTAGCACACATTTCGATGGTCTGGGATTTTTTGGCTGCTTTTCTATGTAATAAACTTAAGTTATAGCATAATGAAAATTGTATAATTAGATCTGGACCACCCTATACAAGGACCTTTGAGCCACTAAGTAAGCATACTAAAGGAATGTTATCTATTACAATTTCCATTGCATTATTTAAGGAGTAATCATTGTAATATTAATTCAGACATTTCAGACCAGGCCTGAAAAAATAAAAGTTTTGTCATTAAATTTTACTCTTAAAGCACGTCCTTATGAACAATGCTTCACATTCTGTCTCTGACACACTAACTCTACAGACTTTTGTCCAACAAATCATTTAGCAGAAGTGTGTTAAGAAACACTACCTGAGCTCCATTATACTAACAGCAATACGCCTGTGTAATGTCTCACAGCGACTGCTCTTTTTAGATATAGCCAAGTCAGAAGTTTTGTCTTTTCCTTTTAGTACTCCTGGGGCCTCATGCATAACGCCAATGCGTAGAATTCACACTCTAACATGGCGTGCAGACAAAAGTGGAAATGTGCTTGTGCACAAAAAAATCCAGAAGCATAAATCTGTGCGTTCGCCAACTTCCACATTCTTCCGCTCCATAAATCCTGGTCAGCGTGAAAATTAACGCACATGCACGTGCCTGCTGCCCCACCCCAACTCCTCCCAGAACTACTCCTCAATATAAATAGCCCTTAAGATCAACGTTCTGTAAAAAGACAATAGCAAAAGCATGAGGGGAAATAGAAGAATTTCAGCGAATACCAAGTGGAGGCAAAGAAAAACTTACTATTTGTTGGTTTAAACAGTGGTATAAACAACAAAAGGAAGTTGATCGGGTGACATAACGTGTCGGAGAAACTCGAAAGCTCAAGTTCACAAAGTTGCACAGTGCCCGAAATAAAAAAAAAAAAGTTGTCAGATATCAAAGTTGCCGTGAAAAGGCAAGTTGTAGCCCACTGTCTGAGTTTCATATGAAAGTTTATTAGGGTACAGAAAAAAAAAAAAAAAGGCACACAGTGGGGGAAAAAGCACGAAATGTCAACTTTAATCTCTAAATTTCCACTTTAATCATGTAGTTTATTTTGTCATTAAAGTATAACATCATAAACTTCATCTTAAAATCGTTTAATTTACTAGTTTCTCAAATCCCATCGTAATTCAAGTAGCACGTTAAATGCTTTGTTTTGTATTTGATTTTCTATGTGCTCTGTGTGTGTGAATCACTACATGCTTCTTAAACCGGCTTTTTCTACCTCGGGCAGGACACAGAATGTATTACATTCGTGATATTACAACTCTCTGAATAACTAAAATACTGAGATGTATACTTGATATAATTTTTATAAATGATAGGAGTTAAAACTTGTTATTAAACATGGGAACACAATGGCGCAGTGTTTGTTCATGTCTCACGCAAGATGCTTGCTTTGCTGTGCGCAACCTTTGATGAAATAATTTATTGCAGCAGTACTGTCTCTTTCAAACATACTAACCCCAAATTCCTGTCCTTACTTTTCTTTCTCCAAATACCCACTCGCCACACAATCAGCTCTGTAACAGATGACTCTGTAAGTCATCTGTAAGCTTAGAATGCTGATTCTTCAAAATTTTTAAGGAACATTCAAATATCTTCATAGTACGTGTTTAATTATTCTATCCATCTATCCTTCCAGTGTCGCGTCAGCTCGTTAGCATTGCAGCACCGTGTCCTCACTTGTTTAATTATTAACAATATAGATCATTTACAATGAAGTTTGAAGTTTTATCTGTATAATAATATAATAAACATATTTAGCTGCATTTCATCTTAAAAATGATATTGTCATCATATGTAAATATACACTTTATAAAGTGGCTCAGATTGTGAAATATTATAACTGTATCACAAGTTTACAGTGAGGTAATTGTACTTATAAGTACAAACAGTTCTACAAGGAGCACTTAATGGACTGATTGAGTGTGTTTAGAGTTCATGGGATGAAACTGTTTCTGAACCGTGAGGTCCATACAAGAAAGGCTCTGAAGCATTTGCTGTATGAGAGCAGTTCAATAGACAGCATGGCTGAGGCAGCGTGTGCTTGATGCTGTATATCGATAATTCTCTATATGTTCAGCTGCTGTAGATCTGTGATTCACACTCAGATACAGTGATATAAATACTCCGAGTGGTGCAGTGAGAGTAATACGGACTGTGGCAACCCCTAACGGGAGCAGCTGAAAGAAAAAGAAGAAGGTGCAGTGAGAGTAATAACGCTAAAGCAGCTATATTTGGAATAGTTTGACCATTCTATGGATCATTATATTGTTACAGGTTAATTACAATCAGATGCCTTAAACTAATAAACAATATGCGGTTAATTTCAGTGTATTTATAAAGCCGCGTCTGGGATGTGGATCTACAAAAGAAAGGGTAATTACACAGGAACAGTAGCATTGCTTTGACGCTGGGTGCTGCCAGTCTGCAAAACCAAGTGGAGAACTTGTGCACGACAGGGTATGAGCTACCGTGGAAATGTGCGTGGCTTTACACCAAGTTTAGGTTCTATTCATCGTGATTTGAATATGGAAACGTTCTTACGCAACATTTTTGTACGTACGCACCGTTTATACATGAGGTTATTGCTGTTTGTTATAATATTATATCTACATATTTATTTACATATTTGTTTAATGAGAATCCGTAGAAAGCTACTGGGACAAAAAAAGTGCTATCTATGCGTTTTTAGTAAAAATATAGATTGGAACAAGAACAATTGGGAAGTATCATTTGTGATCCAGCAGCTTCTAAAACAAAAGTTAAAGACACATTTGCAGGGCTTTGTTAATGCCATGCAGGACAATTCAAGCTCTAAACGTACTGCATATGTAGCATGATAAGGAACAAATCCAAACTGTTAGCAATGCAGTCTTTTTGTATGAAGAGTGTAAAAGAAACTATTTAAATATTTTATTTTCTTTGCCAACTCCAACGTAGCCACAGGGGATGCACAAAAAAGTGTTTCTTTGTGCCGATCCCAAGCCCAGATAAATTAGGAGGGTTACGTCAGAAAGGGCATGCAGTGTAAAATTTTGCCAAATCAATATTTGGACAACAATACAAATTTCCACACCGGATCGGTTGAGCCCCGGGTTAACAACGACCGCCACCAGTACTGTTAGCCAAGTGGGAGCTGGTGGAAATTGGGGTACTTTCGGCTGAAGAAGGAGGAGAAGAAGAGGGGGGAGATATGTCTGGAGGAGAGGAGGAAGGTGAAGAAAGTGGAACTGAGGGTAGGAACTTTGAATGTTGGCAGTATGACTGGTAAGGGGAGACAGTTAGCAGATATGATGGAGGGAAGGAAGGTTGATATATTGTGCTTGCAGGAGACTAAATGGAAGGGGAGTAAGGCCAGGTGGATCAGATGTGGACTCAAATTGTTCTATCATGGTGTGGATAGGAGGAGAAATAGGGTAGGGGTTATTCTGAAGGAACAGTATGTCAAGAGTGTTCTGGAGGTGAAAAGAGTGTCAGACAGAGTAATGATTATGAAGCTGGAAACTGAAGGTGTGATGATGAATTTTGTTAGTGCATATGCACCGCAAGTTGGGTGTGCAATGGGTGAGAAAGAAGATGTTTGGAGTGAGTTGGATGAAGTGATGAACAGTGTACCTAAGGGACAGAAAGTGGTGATTGGAGCGGATTTCAATGGGCATGTTGGTGAAGGGAACAGTGGGAATGAGGAGGTGATGGGTTGGTATGGTGTCAAGGAGAGGAATGAAGAAGGTCAGAGGACAGTGGATTTTGCCAAAAGGATAGACATGGCTGTGGTGAATATGTATTTTAAGAAGAGGGAGGTACATAAGGTGACGTACAAGAGTGGAGGAAGATGCACACAGGTAGATTACATCCTATGCAGAAGAGTTGATCAGAAGGAGATTGAAGACTGCAGCGACAGTGAATCAGGAAGTGCAACGGATTAGCAAGGAGGAAGTAAGGACATCTATGAAGAGTAAGAAAAATGGAAAAGCCGTTGGTCCAGATGACATACCTGTGGAAGCATGGAGGTGTTTAGGAGAGATGGCAGTGGAGTTTTTAACAAGAGTGTTTATTGGAATCTTGGAAAGTGAGAGGATGCCTGAGGAGTGGAGAAGAAGTGTACTGGTGCCGATATTTAAGAATAAGGGGGATGTGCAGGGGTCTTTGTGGACCTGGAGAAAGCATATGACAGGGGGCCTTGAGAGGAGTTGTGGTATTGTATGAGGAAGTCGGGAGTAGGAGAGAAGTACAGTATGTAAGAGTTGTACAGGATATGTATGAAGGGGGTGTAACCGTGGTGAGGTCTGCGGTACGAGTAACAGAGGTGGGATTACATCAGGGATCAGCTGTGAGCCCTTTCTTATTTGCAGTGGTGATGGACAGGTTGACAGAAGAGATTAGGCAGGAGTCCCCATGGACTATGATGTTTGCTGATGACATTGTGATCTCTAGTGATAGTAAGGAGCAGGTTGAGGAGACCCTGGAGAAGTGGAGATATGATCTAGAGAGGAGAGGAATGAAGGTCATTAGGAACAAGACAGAATACATGTGTGTAAATGATAGGGAGGTCAATGGAATGGTGAGGATGCTGGGAGTAGAATTGGCGAAGGTGGATGAGTTTAAATACTTGGGATCAACAGTACAGAGTAATGGGGAGTGTGGAAGAGAGGTGAAAAAGAGAGTGCAGGCAGGGTGGAATAGGTGGAGAAGAGTGTCAGGAGTGATTTGTGACAGACAGCAAGAGTGAAAGGGAAGGTCTACAGGACGGTAGTGAGACCAGCTATGTTATATGGGTTGGAGACGGTGACACTGAGCAGAAAGCAGGAGACAAAGCTGGAGGTGGCAGAGTTAAAGATGCTTAGATTTGCATTGGGTGTGACGAGAATGGATAGGATTAGAAATGACTACATTAGAGGGTCAGCTCAAGTTGGACGGTTGGGAGACAAAGTCAGAGAGGCGAGATTACATTGGTTTGGACATGTGCAGAGGAGAGATGCTGGGTATATTGGGAGAAGGATGCTAAGGATAGAGCTGCCAGGCAAGAGAAAAAGAGGAAGGTCTAAGAGAAGGTTTGTGGACGTGGTGAGAGAGGACATGCAGGTGATTGGGTGTAACAGAACAAGATGCAGAGGACAGAAAGATATGAAACAAGATGATCCGCTGTGGCGACCCCTAACGGAAGCAGCTGAAAGAAGAAGATTTTATTTGCCAGCTCCACTGCCTGGGAAGGCAGCTGCTAAGAGAAGTGCTGTAAAGCCCCCTATAGGCTTTTACATGGCCATTTGTAAAAGATGGGTGGTAATGCAGAACTGGCAAAAATAAGTGCAGTCAAACAAACTGGCAACGTTCTAAGCAGAGCATCTCTTTAGTTTGACATTACACCAGTAAACTAGGCGATTCGGCCAATAACCACTGGGACACTCCGATGAACGGTTATTAGGGCGTTTGTTTAACTGTGTATTGTAATTACTTCTGTTCATGCATTCTGTTTTCTTAACTTTCAATGGGTTTATCTGTGTCATGTCAATGCCCAGACCTAACATAACAGAAGCCATATTGCAAACATATTGCCCTACCCCCGGCCATTAAAGTTGATGAGGTTTACTATAGAAGATTTTATTATTTTTTGTGTACACGTTCCTTCTTTTTTGCCATTGCAGGCTGGTGTAGCTGGAGTGGGCAATGGTTGTTCTGTGGACTGAGCTGCTGCCGCCTCATAGCTCCTTAATCTTTGTCCAATGACTGTTCCCTTATCCCACACATCCTAAAGACACACAGGTTAGACTGACAGCTGAGCCTAACTGTACCGGGTGTACCCTGTGGTGGACTGAAGCCCAACCTTGGGTGAAGTTCTGCTTTGAAAAGGACATGGCTTGGTAAGGCTTTGACCCTCTATGACTCTTAAATTGAACCAAGCAGATTCATGAAATGGATTGAATCACCACCTAAGACATGCATTACTAATTAAATATAATGTTCTTTCTCAATCCTGCATCCAAAAATATTTTATATCATATACCATACAAAATCATCTAACTCACCGTTTACCCAGTTGTACAAAAATACATGTAAACAATTCTAATATATCAATTTACTTATAAAGCACCATGGGATTTTACTCACTAGAGAAATGCAGTATATAAAATTAAGTGAATTTATAAATATTATATGTAAAAAATGTAAAACAGTATTTAATTATATAAATAAATCACATCTGAGAAAATTATTTAATTCATCATAGCATTGTAACAGTGTATGTAGTAATGAAAGGTAAAAAGTACAGAAAAGAAACACAGGTAAGCCTTCCCCTTGCTAGTGCCACTTGTAATTTGGGCTGTCCTTTCATGATCACTGATGCGATTGACTTCACCGTGTTAATGGAAAATACAAATTGTATTTTTCAATGCAATTCACACCAAAGCATCCCAGACTGCTTAGTTTAGTCCCTTTGTACAATTTTGAAGATGTTCTTGCAATGCAGAGTTTCCAAAGCACCTGAATAAAGTGATGCTTGGATTTAAGATTTGGTTGGATTTGGTCTCCAGGCTACAAAAAGGACATAGCAGCACTAGAAAAGGTCCAGAGAAGAGCGACTAGGCTGATTCCAGGTCTACAGGGTTTGAATTATGAGGAAAGATTAAAAGAGCTGAGCCTTTACAGTTTAAGCAAAAGAAGATTAAGAGGTGACATGATTAAAGTGTTTAAAATTATGAAGGGAGTTAGTACAGTGGATCGAAACTTGTATTTTAAAATGAGTTCATCAAGAACACGGGGACGCAGTTGGAAACTTGTTAAGGGTAAATTTCGCACAAACATTAGGAAGTTTTTCTTTACACAAAGAACAACAGACACTTGGAATAAGCTACCAAGTAGCGTGGTAGACAGTAAGACATTAGGGACTTTCAAAACTCGACTTGATGTTTTCTTGGAGGAAATAAGTGGATAGGACTGGAGAGCTTTGTTAGGCTGAATGGCCTGTTCTATTAAGAAGATTCAATGGTTTCACTGGGCAAGACTGGCTTAATGTTTCTATAACTGTTTAAAAATGTACATTTCCTAAATTTTGAAAGGACTAAACTTAATGTGGTTAATTAGTGAAATTAAGCTTAATTTTATCACACTCTTCAAAGAAAGTATCTATCATTCCCACATATGACATTAACACTAACACGCACTGCTGAATAATTATGTATTTTTCATGACCAGTCGACATGCTCTTATGGAAAATACTAATCTGTTCAGTATGAGTCGCATCCAAAACAAGGACACAAAGGAGATGATATGAATGGCAGAAAGAAGTTGGAGTTAAAGATTAGGATGTGGATGCAACCCTGAAAGGTAGAAGAAATGCAGCTGCTGATGATCTTTCTGAATTTGCTTTGCGGTCACTGACTCTTTTCTGTGGTAAGTCTATTAATGTTCGCCCGATATGGCACATTTCAAAAGCTTTTCCATACTTCCAGTTCTTTTTTGTTTACATTACCCATTATTGTCAAAGGATGACAAAGAAAGATTTCCTTTAATATTTAGTTGTTTTGTGCCATCAGTAAAGCTTCATGAATGTAGACCCATGCATTAGAAATCACTTATTTTAAAAACTAGCTGATTCAATTAATCAAAGTAGATCTCATAGGTAACGTTTGCAGTGCACCATGCAATGTGTATGTGTCTATCATATGCCATTTTATATGGGATTCTTAAGAGCAGCATTAATGTTTGAGATGCAACATCTTTTAGAATGACAAAGACATAGCAAATGGACGGATACACAGACTGGCACGCAGAGACTTATCCTTTTATTAAGGTGCATTTCAAATAAATTACTTAAGAACTCCAAAGTCTTTTGAGCTTTTCAAGCCTCATGACTGCATTATATAAATCATTTAAAATGTTTATGTAAGTTTGTCTAAGAGGCAAAAAATTAAAAATTTCTTTTCCGCTTCTAGAAAAATGTAATGAAGAAACAGTGCCGTGATATAGAACATCTCCCAGCATCACGCCCCATCCTCTTTCAGGTGAGTTTTACTAAAATCATTTTTAAGCTGCAGTTAAAACTTGCACTACATAATGTACGATTGTTTTAAAAGCAAATCCTTCTTTATGAAAAAAGGTAAATAATGTGATTATTTTATATCTTTTTTTTAGACTTCCATAAAAAGGACTCTTGAATCGTGGACATATTCCATTTTTCTGAAGGGAACTTTATTTTATTCAGCATTAGGTTACCTTTGTACCTATCACCTAAGCAAAATTTTTAATCTTAAGAAACTGCAGGAATTGTAAGAAAATCGCTGAAATTAATATCTTAAAAGAAAATCAAGTCTAGTAAAGAGCAACAGTAAAAAAGAGTAAAAAGCAGTATGGACAAAAGTACTCATTTTGTTTTTCAGCATTACCCTCTTTACAGAATTAGTGATGCTGAATGTACTGGGGAAGATGCAGCTACCCTTGAAGAAAGGAACCTAGTTTTCAAACAGCAGTATGATTCTCTTTCCCTGGTAGCATCTCACAAGGTAAAACACTTGCTGGTGGTACTTTATTATAACAGTGACAATATCTATAAAAGTATAAGAATCACTTGGGGTGTGGGGGTTCAATCTAAATTAGTTGAGAGTGATTTTAACTCATCAAAATTGCAGCACTGATGTATTTCAGATCGCTTTTAAGGTTACAGAATATGAAACCCTGCACTGATTATTAAAAGGTTCAATAATACCAAGAGCTGTATTATTCTTGCCACGATTAAACAACTTATTTGAGATTTACCGGTTAATATTCAGTAACTCCTCTGTTTCACCCAAGTATACCTAATCTGAATCCTTCTAAAAGCTGTATGGGCTATTAATGTTGCTTTATATAGACTGATTTGTGAAACCGATGAATATTATTAATATTTAAAATACATTTCTTATCAAATTAACATTTGCTTAAGAACAGATGTCAATGATCTCCAAAAAGCTGACAGACAACTGATACATTTTCCAGACCAATAATAACTTCCAGTAAGAGTTATGTTTCATTTGCTAAAACAATCTCTCTCGCTTTTTTAAGAATTTCTTTGTGCCTTATAGTCTAGTAATAAGTAAAGGGCACTGCAGTTTAATCATACTGAAATATATTTAAAATAATACAAAAAACAACAGTGGAGCTGTAAATTGTTCTGCAGTGAACTTTCATCCAATCCATGGTGGTCTGCTTTCCAAAATATATTTTGTTCACCAATTATAGTTATAATGGAATACTATAAGTCATTAAGGATGATGAATTATAATCTAGTTTGTTGGGGCAGAATTATAGTTCTAAATTACAATCCTACCGCACTTAAGCATAATACAATCTAATACGTTTATGTAAACTGTGTGTGTGTTTACTTGTGTATACAAAAAGAATCCTAGTCTATAAGTGAAGCAGAACAAAAAGGCTACCTGCAGCTCTCATCCCCTTCAAAGATACATTGCACCGCTTCAGCAGTTCTGAACAAAGTGACCATTTTTGCTTATTTTGTTTTCATTAAGATAAATCTCTAAACAGCAGCAGTTTGGACAAAGCGGTGCCACTAAGTGGTCACCTTAACCTATATGTTGTATATGGTGACAATCACATGGAGTGTGAAAGGGCTCTGTAACAGTTCAGACATTGGTAAGGGTCTGAGCTTTACTTAACATTTAAACAACTCTCTTATTAATTAAAAAAAAAAATCACCATAACAATACATATTAATGCAAAATGCACCTTTGTTGAAAATGTATTTATTTAAGAATAATTTACATTCACCTCACCTCTTCTCTGAAACTAGTATACAATTCTTGCAATGCAAAGCTTTTTTCCTTCCAAATTTGTTTCTATTCCGAGGTTGTACAGTGTACAATATTATATAAAATGTGAAATTAATGTAGACATGGAAAACTTGTACCCTAACTAACCTGATGAGTACTGTATTTCACATCATTTCCATTTCTCTGTGTAGCTGCTCTGGTGGTTTCAGCCTCGGCTGATCTTGAGCGGTCATACACACAGTGCTTGTGAGAAGCTCCACAGTGGGAAGTTTCTTGAGATCAGTGTCCCATCATTCAGCTGGAGGAACCGCAACAATCCCAGCTTCATTTTGGTAAGATGAAAGCTACCTTTAGTTGGGGTTAACCCATGAATGCACGTCCAAATATGGAGCCTTTTCCAAAATTGTAGGAAACTAACCTTCCAGATAACTTCTACATACAGTATGGTACTACCTGAATCAGTCAAGACTGAATACATGAGAGCAGGCTAATTCAGACTCTAGCCATACAGAATATGCAGATAATGGTAAGACAATAAAAAAATATATATGAAACAAGTGGCCATATAAATCCTACAAGAAAGAAGTAACCCTATGCCCTTAGTAATGACCAGTAATACATTTCTAAAGTTATTTTTTGGATTATATTTGCAAAATGCTTAAATAATATTTTCCATGTTTAATGAAAAAGATATATAATAAACTAATATTTCTAGACTTCTGTGATTTGTCTTACATGACTTTGCATATAAATAAACAATAAATAAAGCATTTTAAGTAGACTATGTATCAAACTTATTTCTCCTCTTATTGTGTTGGTTAAACATTCATTCTTTAGACTCCAGTGGCATAAACCAGTACACTTTCATACTTTGGTCTGTCTCAGGTTGCCAATAGCTGAGAAAATGGCAAAGTGCTCAACAGAAGGTGCCTGATTAACTTCTTATTGTGGTTAACAGTGTGATATTTTTGTTAAATAAAAGATTGCAATTAATTGCACACACAAAACATTCTAACCACATCTGTGCAGACAGATCCAAGAAACAATCACTTCAATTCAATCTCATTGGTATAACAGAGTTTTACCAAAATACAGTAGTAATAAGTTGATTTCTGAATCTGTGTCTATTGACCAGTTATGAGCATCTTATGTGCTTAGTTTTGGTATAGGCAAATACACATGTCAAAGCATTTGTACTGTACCTGGAAGAAAATAAAATACATAATCTGGTTATAGGAGAATTGTTCAATAAGTTAAGCCACAAATATAAACACAGGCTGCATCACACTGCCCTACAAAAACAAGCAACAGTGATGACTTTGGAGCTTCAGTTACTCTATCGCACAACACAGCATGAACATCCATCGGAAGAGCAACTTGCTATCGTTCATTTATTATATGTGAGAGTTTGTGTATAAGTGGTAGAGAAATGTATGAAGGAGCTCACTGTGGGCAAGGAAAAGTGAATTGAAATAATGGATTAACAAGTAATTGGAAATGTAACATAATAGTTTAACTTTGGTGTTAAAAACAACAAAAATGTTTTTTGTTTTTTTTTTTTTACAAAGAAACAGTGAAATCTGCAGTGTGGTGGAAAATTTTTCATATCTTCTGGGCAAACTTAATATTGAAAATTAAACCCAAATTTATATTTCTGTATTTTCCAAATATTTGGCGATTGTGGCTTTACTTACTGAACAATCTTTGCATATAGCTAATCGTTCCATTTAAAATTAGCAGAGAAAAACAGGCCAACAAGTACAGCAGAAGCAATTCATGTGAGCAACATCAATATAGGGTTAACAGATTAAATAACTAATTATTTTGAAAAGAATAAAACTGCTAATGCTAGGGTAGGTGATGGAGGGTGTACACATAAGCAAACCACGCATAAATTCTCCTCATATGCTACAGACTAATACTTTAATAATATATGCTATTATGTATACTAAAATTTAAAGTTATGTTTATATTTTTAAGGTGTGCTTGCCTTAACAGCATCACATTAAACGTTTAGGCTTAACAGTGTTCAAAATGCAAAAGCAGCATCTCTAGAAGTGTGTCAGATATATAAATAGGTAAAACTGAATTCATACTAAAGTGCAAAATATTTTGCTCTTAATCTGATTTTAAATATTTTATTTTCATATTCTACAATAGCGATGGCAACTGCCTTTTAATATTGCACATTCTATGTTCATTAAAACTAACTGCAAGTTAGTCACAATTAGTATGACTATCTAAAGCCAATCACATTTTTGTTGTGTAATTGTGGCCAACTACAATCTTTAAGTATTTTATTAAGTAAAACAACTATTTTAAAGAAAGGGCTCATTCTGTAAAAAGAGAAATGCATAATCCAATTAAATGAAAAGATAAATATCTTATTGTGGATTTCTCAGACTTTAGTTTTATGTTTTGGGTATAGTATCTCTCATTTCAACTTGGTTACATTGCTTTTGTGCATTTTACAAATTAAGGATATACATTTACAAATTGAGCTTATACAGTAAGTGGATGTGCGTTTTATAAGAATAAATTGAACTGCTTTGTTTTAAATTCTTTTACTTTTATAATTGTAAGACATGTCAGGCACTATACGTCTCTTGTAATACAACTTATCAGTAATGTGATCCAGAAGTGCATGCCATAAATTACACAAATGAATGTAAGGACGAATTAATATAACAAAAAAGACATTTTTTTTGAATGGCCTTCTTCTAGAAAACCTATGCAAAAGATGGCAGAAATGCATGTACAAAAATGGAGCTTGCTAGGTAAAGTGAAAAGAAACTACACAGAAAAGGAAGGCAAACTGTATTAAAGAAATTTGGGGACTGATTATGATAAAACCTAACTATGCTTGACAATACTGTTCAGAAAGAGAATATTTTCAGCACTGGGCAGTCTTTCTACATATTAAATGTTATGATTAAGATTACTACAGTTTTGTTTTCACTTCCAGATTTGTTTATTTAAATAAGTACTGCATCAAAATAACTAATAACTACCATACAACTGTTAATTTATTAAATTTCTTTCTTTTCTCCACAGGGCAGTATATCCTCATACAATTTTACTCTCTCCAAGTGTTTCCTGCCCCGTGAGAGCACTGTTATATCCATTTACTGCAGTGCTGGTGCTCTGTTGATCATCATAACATTAACTTATTGTCAACTACTGAAAAAGAATCTTCACTATGCACAGTGTCTGATTAGCAAGCATAAAATCCTGTGACTCTTTCTCCAATCACACCTTTCAATGATTTGCCAAAACAGATTAATCTTGTGACAAATAACAATATTTTTTTTCATTGGTAACTTACTGTCTTCTTCAATGTATTACTACACTGTCCCTGTGATTTAAAAAGGTGACATGAGCACAAGAAGATCAAAATTAAAAAAACAAAAAAAGCCTTGCTAGAAATTGAAATGGTAACTATGAAATGAAAATAAATTAATTAAGTAATGTACATTAACACCTAATGTGGGTGTCTCTTATTGCAAATGTAATCGGAACCATTGTACAAACTGTACATGTCATTTTGGACAAAAGAAAATTATATATTTGGAGACATAAAACATTTACAGAATGTATCAATAAAAAGCAATGAAATAGTTACTATAAAGGACATGCCTTATTGCTAAAGCAATTTTTGCTTTTTCTTCTTTAAATCGCACTGTACCACAACTTGTTCTGAGAAATATTTGCATAAATTATTCAAGTCTGAGAAATATTCACATATCTTGATTTTACAATATTTAAAATAAAAGAAACATTTCTAATGTGCCTCTTTATTAAAAGAGAAATAAAAATATAATTTTGTAATTCTCTTAGGCCAGACACAAGGGATAACACCTTATTTGCTTTTTCCTCTTTCTTAACTATTTACTTACATAATAAAAGCTGCTGTTGTTACAAGGATTTAAGAGCCTATTTAATGGTGCTCACACATTCACAATGTGCCTGTGCAATTGTGAAGGTCTATGAATGACCAAAGAATTACCAGTCTCTCTAGCACACACTCTCTCTTCTTTGTTTATACACACACAATCACAAATTTGCATCTTTCTGTATATATCTGTAATATATATATGTGTGTTTGTGTATATTAATGCATGTATATACACATACCTTCATATATGTACACATATACTTTTACATATATATCATTTTTATATATTCATACATTTGTGCATTTGTAAATATATATGCACTAACTTGCATACACACATACATACAGTTTCATGCACACTGCGCATACACACATCATCTTATCATCAAAAAGTTGGATCCTATTTAAACAACGCCAGGTTGCAATTTGGACACTTAGAATGGATTCCAATGTTTTAAAGCTAAGAATGAAAGAAAAAAAAAAAAAGAAAAAAGGCATGTTGTTGCAACATCTGGTCATCACTGTAGGTAAGTGGTTAATTTGCATAATTATACAGGATTTTACGAAAAAGCATTTCCTTTTTTATAAACCAGAAAAAAAAAAAAATCTAATTTCTACAGATAAAGTCCCAGTCTGCAGCAATTACTGCACACTGGGTTGACATCAAGCTGTACAGCGCAATCAAAAACATACTTACATCTTAGCTCATTTTACAGGTACAGCCATAATCAAGGCACAAAGATCTTCTACAAGTATTTTTTCAATAAAGTTGTACAAAATAATATTACATTTTACAGTCTGTACAAGATAATAAACCAGCAATAAAACAAAACAAAATCCTTATTCCTTATATATATATATATATATATATATATATATATATATATATATATATACACACACATACACACATTTATTATAGAATTTTTGTATATATACATATATAATTGTGTTGATGTGCGTGTGTAAATTATATATACCCACGCGCATAAATGAACACAAACACGTGTGTGTAAATATACGTATGTGCATGTGCATGTATATATATATACATATATATATATATATATATATATATATATATATATATATATATATATATATATATATATATATATATGTATATACACATAAAGGGAGGACCACTGTCCAAAAATGATCTAATCTAACACGATCATTTATGGACAGAACAAAAAACATTAATGAGTGTGGTAGGTTTCTTCCTAAACACAATAGGCTGAAAGCAGCTGCTGTTCAAAGGTGTGCAGAGACTTTTAGCCTCTAAGACCCCAGAAAATAATTGCTTCTCTTCTTACCATGCCTCTTTTATCTATTCTACTTCTGTGCCTTTAAACGGCTTAAAAGAGGAGGTCAGTTATTTCTCAGTCGACCTGCAACTCGGAACGCTAAAAACTGTGACAGAATAATAAATATTGTGGTGCTGCTACATTGTGTATATACTTCCTCAACATTATTTAGTAACCTGATGCAAAGTGCATTATATCATTTTTCCCCATCAAGTACTCTTCAGTGTTTAAAAGAAAAAAAGAAAAGAAAAATAGCCCACACAGGGACAGATCATGTGCCATCTAAAGATTAACATATGACTCTCTTGACATAACTTGCTTTAAAATGAGCAGGAACAGATCCAATACAAAAAAGAACAAAAGACAGAAGTAATCAATGGCCTAAGAAAATAAAACAACACAAAATAAAGCTATTACAATTAATTTTGTATCTACCCAATTATGGGAATGACAAAATCAAAGGAACAAGCCCATATTTCACACTTCAATGGCTTTGGTGGGTGTTAGATTTACAATGAAAGTAAAAGACAAAAAAGATCTGACACTCGCTTCACTGGTATTCTTTCACCCTGTGTGGGACAGTTATAGAAAGAGGAACAAGGAATTTAAAACCACAGGTTCCAAGCTGTTCCTGATCATAACAGTTCATACTGGCGCAGATGCATTCTCTGAATAATGTCTCGACAATCGTTGAACACTCTGCGAATGTTTTCTGTGTCTACTGCACATGTGAAATGAGGGTAGCAGTAGTGTCTGCCGTCCCCACTTGCTGTGCTGATCCTCTGCAAAAAGGAATAAAAAAAGTCAAGTTACCATTTTGATACAAACTACACAAACCTACATTTTGGATTTAATTTTTCTGTTAACCAGAAAAAAAGCACAAACATAATTATAACTTGATAATTTGTCTACCTTGTTATGGAAGGTTAAACTATACAGCAAACAATTGTTACATATGAAATACATATACATTTGCTGGGTGTATTTTTTTCCATACATTGCTTGGAAAAAAATCTTTTCAATTTTACATGTAACTTTTATGATGACCTCTCAATATACCCTGAAACGCCTCTTTAAATTTAAAGCATCAACATGAAACATTAAAAAAAATTATGCCTAGTAATCTGTGTTACAGGTTTGATTTCAAAAATAACATACTTCTGATATTGCATATGGAGAACTACGAACAAGATTATCATAAAAAGGTCAACATCCAGGGAACAGAATTTATATTTCAGTTAAACATTATCAGCATTAAAAACAGCAAACTTACAGACATTTTTGTAAAATCAGGAGTTATTAGTGCTAATGGCTGCAGTACTGTTGCTGTTTGTTAAAACTAGAATTACCAGAGAATTAAAAAAAAAAAAAAAGCTAACCTTTACAAGTATCATGCATTTACACCGGCTGTTACAGACTGAAATCTAATGTAGTGTGAAAAACTATTTGCCCCTTCCTGATTTCTTATTCTTTTGCATGTTTGTCACACAAAATGTTTCTGATCATCAAACACATTTAACCATTAGTCAAATATAACACAAGTAAACACAAAATGCAGTTTTTAAATGATGGTTTTATTATTTAGGGAGAAAAAATCCAAACCTACATGGCCCTGTGTGAAAAAGTAATTGCCCCTGAACCTAATAACTGGTTGGGCCACCCTTAGCAGCAATAACTGCAATCAAGCGTTTGCGATAACTTGCAATGAGTCTTTTACAGCGCTCTGGAGGAATTTTGGCCCACTCATCTTTGCAGAATTGTTGTAATTCAGCTTTATTTGAGGGTTTTCTAGCATGAACCGCCTTTTTAAGGTCATGCCATAGCATCTCAATTGGATTCAGGTCAGGACTTTGACTAGGCCACTCCAAAGTCTTCATTTTGTTTTTCTTCAGCCATTCAGAGGTGGATTTGCTGGTGTGTTTTGGGTCATTGTCCTGTTGCAGCACCCAAGATCGCTTCAGCTTGAGTTGACGAACAGATGGCGGACATTCTCCTTCAGGATTTTTGGTAGACAGTAGAATTCATGGTTCCATCTATCACAGCAAGCCTTCCAGGTCCTGAAGCAGCAAAACAACCCCAGACCATCACACTACCACCACCATATTTTACTGTTGGTATGATGTTCTTTTCTGAAATGCTGTGTTCCTTTTACGCCAGATGTAACGGACATTTGCCTTCCAAAAGTTCAACTTTTGTCTCATCAGTCCACAAGGTATTTTCCCAAAAGTCTTGGCAATCATTGAGATGTTTCTTAGCAAAATTGAGACGAGCCCTAATGTTCTTTTGCTTAACAGTGGTTTTGCGTCTTGGAAATCTGCCATGCAGGCCGTTTTGCCCAGTCTCTTTCTTATGGTGGAGTCGTGAACACTGACCTTAATTGAGGCAAGTGAGGCCTGCAGTTCTTTAGACGTTGTCCTGGGGTCTTTGTGACCTCTCGGATGAGTCGCCTCTGCGCTCTTGGGGTAATTTTGGTCGGCGGCCACTCCTGGGAAGGTTCACCACTGTTCCATGTTTTTGCCATTTGTGGATAATGGCTCTCACTGTGGTTCGCTGGAGTCCCAAAGCTTTAGAAATGGCTTTATAACCTTTACCAGACTGATAGATCTCAATTACTTCTGTTCTCATTTGTTCCTGAATTTCTTTGGATCTTGGCATGATGTCTAGCTTTTGAGGTGCTTTTGGTCTACTTCTCTGTGTCAGGCAGCTCCTATTTAAGTGATTTCTTGATTGAAACAGGTGTGGCAGTAATCAGGCCTGGGGTGGCTACGAAATTGAACTCAGGTGTGATACACCACAGTTAGGTTATTTTTAACAAGGGGCAATTACTTTTTCACACAGGGCCATGTAGGTTTGGATTTTTTCTCCCTAAATAATAAAACCATCATTTAAAAACTGCATTTTGTGTTTACTTGTGTTATATTTGACTAATGGTTAAATGTGTTTGATGATCAGAAACATTTTGTGTGACAAACATGCAAAAGAATAAGAAATCAGGAAGGGGCAAATAGTTTTTCACACCACTGTATGTTTTTATTCTAAAATAGTAAGAATAAAAGCAGCTTATTTCTCAATACAGAGTTGTCAGGGATCGAACCCGTGAAGGTTTGATTACCAGCCTACAGTTGATACCGTTGCGCCACTGAAGCAGTCATAGTAAATGTATGTCACTGTCGCACCCTAACGCATGTTGTTTTTCTGCAGTTATATTTTTGAATAGAAGCGCACTTGTTCTGTTATATTTGTACTTTCTGTGAAAGTATTTCTTTGATATTTGGACTTCAGGCTTCACACATTATAAACTTCATATTTACATTTTGTCAATTATAAAACATGAAAAACATTTATTTTATAATGATGTGTTCACTGTACATAGATTGTTGTAGACACGGAACACACATGAAATGCATGTGTTCCAAATAACGATATACTGTTTATGAAAGATTTGATTTTGCTTGACTTCTCACTCTATACAACTCCAAGCAACTGACACGCAGGTAAACAGACTTGAGCTGAGAAAACTGTGTGCCGGTGGGGGATGTGATAGCAGACTGCTTGCTGCTTATCAACACATTTAAAGGACAAACGATGCTGATGGAGAGGTGAGAAGCGATTTAAGGTGGGACGGATCTACGAGTTTTTTTGTAGGCTCTGGGAATTCCTGTATTAAATTGTAACACAGCTGCACCTCTTAATGAGAAAAAAACTACAACAAAACATACATATCTATGAGCTAAACCTTTAAAACTCATTAATAGGGGCACAATTATTTGCTCTTTAATATAGGAAAATATGGTAAGATTCACATCGTGAAATGAGGTTGGGCATGAAGAGGACATTTCTTTATTCCACATTTCCACAAATCATGGATGAAGACATTTAAATACTATTCTGATTGATCGCCTCCTACAATTTAGGTAAACAGCTGTGACAATGTTAAAACTGAATATGCATTATAATGGCATTAATTACAGTAATTTTACATCATACATTACTGAGTGGGACTAAAACTGTCAATTTTATATAGGGTAAGCTGTTTTCTAAATTCTAAGTTAGTGTCTCAGCTGAACAGGGCTAAGATTAGCATCTGAGTTATTACCTAAACAAACAAGCTTAATGGACTAAATGGTCTCATCTTGTTTGTCAAATTTCTTATGTTTTCATAATAATTGACATCATTCAGATTAAAACTGTTCCTGAATCCTGTCCCCATGCTGGTGAGGTGTACTGCATGATGAGGAATTTGAAAATACACTAAAATTACTCAGTTTTTTTTTTTAAAAATAGAGAACAGGAAACTGTTAACTAACTAACTGTGAAACATAGGTTACTCTATAGCTGTAGTCAATCACAACCTTGGCACTAGATTTTCCTGTTAGTTAATGATTATTCTTTGTTATGTAAGCAGTACTGATTTTCTTTTAATTTATAAAGTTATTATCCATTCCTGCTTGAAGTATTTTTTTCAGAAAGAATAGTAACAGTTCTACAGGGTTTGCACCAGTGTTTCTTAGCCCTTAAAATGTTCTTCTTAAAAGAAATAACATTTCTACTTATTTGCAACCTGTAATCTAAAGACAGCTGCATTAAAAAGCTGCAGTCTAATAGCTGTGTCTTTCTTTTTCAATTTCCACCTGAAGTTGTTTAAAAAAAAAAAATCAGTAACCTATGTTATATAGTAAAACCTTTTAAACTGGCTGCCACCAACAGTTTATGTGTAAATGCAATACAGAGAAAGAATGGTTAAAGCTAAAATTTTACATATGTACATATGGTGGCGGATATCAGCCATCAGGAACAGAAACCCTGTTATGATTTTCATGCACAACAGTATCACAGGTATATCGAGAGTTGTACACTATCCAATAAATATGTTGATAATGTAAGACTTGTGATCAGAGAAAGACCACAGATAAAAGACGACCTAACATCAAGAATCTTATATCAGCTGTATATCTAAGCAGAGTAAAAAAGATAACTGGTATAAGCATAACTATAGTGATGAGAGATGACTAAGGCAATAAATTACTTTTCTACTTTTTTTGTCATTTTGCTAACAACCCAGCCAAGATGTACTTGAAAGTGAATAGCATGAAGGTGTTGTTGCTGTGGGCTATAGGACACAAGCACTGAGGAACTGAAAAAAATGGAGATATAAATACTTGTTTCTGCTGATACAAGTTCATGGATGATTAAAAATGGCCTCTTGGTAGTAACAGTAGTAGATGCCACAAGAGATAATTGGGTGTCCTGCCCAGGATGCAGATGGAGTTGTTCCCCAGCCAGGATACCATAATGGAAGGTTGGATTAGATAGGGGCAAAACTCAAGTCAGAATGCCTTATGATCACGGTCCTGGAATCCAACATCACAAGAATTGTCAGGAGAGAAGGGAGCAGTTCATGCCCATGATATGAATAGAATAACATATGTATTTAAATGCTACAGGATATCTGAAAATTGTGGCCAATCAGGTGCATCCTTTGTGTCTCCATGTGTTAATGACCATTTTCAGCAGTATAATGCTCCACAATACAAAGTTAGAAAAGCTCAAGAATAGTTCCAGGAATATGTCAATACATTTGCATTATCTTTGACACCAGAATTTATTTTAAAACACACACCCCTCTAAAACAGTTTATTACCTGCTTAAAATACTGTAAATCTATAAATGTTTCTAAATATGGAGGGCCCTGAGAAATCAATTTATAAATTATTTCTAGTAGGACTGACTACTGCAATGTGTTATTCACAGGCACCTCAAAACTCTGTTTATACAACTTTCAATTAATTCGATGTAAGATTTATTACTACAGAAGAACTACAAAGTAAGACCACACATCTTCCTATTCTTTACTCTTTACACTGGCTTCCTGTTAAGCTTAGAGTGGATTTCAATGTATTCCCTCTTATGTAAAAAGCTGAAATTTGTCAAGGCCTTGCTCATCTCCCTAAACCTATTACAAACCAGAGTGTGCAATGAGATCTCAATTTGCCAGCTTGCTAAAGATTACAAAGATTTAAAAAACTAACATGGGGGAGGGGACGGGGAGGAGAAAAATCGTCAAGCTTTAAGCTATAGTGCCCCAAAGCTGTGGTGAGACCCACCTTCTAATATAAGGGATGCCCTTCAGTCTCAGTTTTTAAACTGAAACTGAAGATTTACTACAATATCGTATCTATTACAATAATTCTGAACCATTCCTAACCATTCTCTATTCTGTTTCTCTTCCTAGTGTTGATTTTAAAATCCTGGTTCTCACTTTTAGAGTGCTAGATGATCAAACTTCTACCGATATTACTGAGCTTCTGTGTCCTTATATAATATCCAGGTCTTTGAGATCTTCTCATTAAGGTCTGTTAGCTAACCTTTGCACCAGATTTAGGACTAAAGGAAATTTTGTGTTTGAGGCTGTGGTCCACAATGTGGAAATTTTTACAAAGAAGCTTAAGGCCCTCTTATTCAAGCTTGCCTTTGTGTAATTGTACTGTGTTTTATTGTGCATATCTATGCATTTTTTCCCTGGTTTTAATGTGATCAAATCCACTTTAATAAACATTACTTAGTTTTACTGTGAAAGCTTATGTATTTTCTCGTGGTCTGGATTTGTTTACTTTTGTGTGTTATCAGGTTTTATTGTGCACGCCTATGCATATTACTCTTGATTTTAGTTTGTTTAGTTTACTTTTGGATGTTGCTAAAGTTTTATGGTATACGTCTATGCATTTCATTCCTGGTTTTTAATTTATTGACTCACTTTATTGTATCTGTGATGACTGTTTATAAAGCACTTCCTTACATTTGTTCCTGGAAAATGCTATATAAATAACATTTACTTACTAATCTTAAATAGTTTATTCTGCCAGTGAGAATGACACCTGACATACTGGGAGATTTGAAATCAGAATAAGAAGATATTTTGACATCATATAAAAGCACATCACAGACATATACTGTACTATAGAATGCCCATAATGCAGTGGTCAGCAAGTTGGCCTATGACTCAAGGACTGTGACTGTGTTTGACTAGTCTTTGTAACTGACTGACAACCCCTTAGAGGTTTATTTTCTCCACGGATGGTGCTGACTGGAGTTTTTGTTTTTCTCTCCTCCTTTGTCAACTGGCCACAGCTCAAGGGTAATATTAATGAACATGCTTTGTTGGGTTCTACGTATGTTAATCAGTTTGGAACTTCTGTGATTTACTGTGTGTTTAAAGAAACCTGTATCTTTATTTGTATACATAATACAATTAGTAAACTACAGTGCTGTGAGCCTGCACACAGTAAAGTGCACTATAAAGCAATAAACTAAATTGAGAAGGTAAGGTGTACTTCATAAAGTGGTCAATCATCATACTTTTATTCACATTATACAATATGCTTTTAATATCAGAATTTTGCTGAAGGTAAAAGTTAAATCAAACTAACTAACTGTTGTGTATCTTTACATGTTTAAATGGGCGATATCACTGGTATCTTTAGCAGTTCTGCTTGAAAAAGGCTTTCTTACTAATTTTTAAAATGTGAGCTGCAATCATCTATCTTTAATATAATGTCTTATATTATTTAACTAGCAAAATACCCGTGCTTCACAGCGGAGAAGTAGTGTGTTAAATAAGTTATGAAAAAAACATTTTAAAAATAATGTAACATGATTGTCAATGTAATTGTTTTGTCACTGTTTTGAGTGTTGCTGTCATCAAGGATTTGATTATCATTATTTCTTTCAATCAGGTTTGTATTTGGAGGACGTGTTGTGTTCAAGTTACATTCCTTGTTTGTCAACCGTTGTAAAGATAACAGGTTTCATTCATCGAAGTGTTCACTACCTGAATTGTTACTTGTGAATCTAAGATGTTTAACAGGCATTCCCGGTATTAAGTTGTGGAATTGCCTGTGAGTATTTAGCGGCAGTGTCTCTATGAACTTGTGTATTTGCCTGAGAGTATTTAGCGGCAGCGTCTCCATTAAGTTGTGGATGTGCCTGCGAGTATTTAGCGTCAGCATGTCTATTAACGTGTGGATTTATTTTAGCGAGCATTTGGTGGCTTTATTTGCGTCACAAAGTTGTTTCCATCTAGCTGCATCAGAAAATGTACCACGATATCTGAAACGCCTCCTTTTTACTGTTTTCTCACAGCTTGGATTGCTGCTGTCATAATCGGTTTGAGTTTCAATTACGTTAGTATTTACTGAACTTGTGTTGAAGTAACATTCGGCATCTGTCAAGTGTTGTAATCATACTACCGCCTTCATCGATAACTTTGCATCGTAAAAAACGAACAATAAAACAGCGGAGAAGCCGTGGATTAAATAAAAAGGCTGCAGTTATCAGCAGGGAGACGTGAATACCGTGGCGAAGCAAAGAAGGGAATGAAGAGACCGGAGCGACAGACGGCCTTATATGGGCAGGCAGTCAATTGCGTCGGAGGCGTGGGGATGGGGGACTCAATATAGGCAGGCAGCCAACTATGTGGGAGGCATGGTGATGGGGGACGCAACGCCGCCTCACACGGTAACCGAGCTGCAGGCTATGGACGTATATATGTATGTAAGTAGGATTCAATTATGACTGTTACATGTAGAATTTAAAATTTAAAACCTGCTTAACTTTTGTAGGTAACCTGTAAGGAATGAACCTGCCAAATTTCAGCCTTCTACCTACACGGGAAGTTGGAGAATTAGTGATGAGTGAGTCAGTCAGTCAGTGAGGGCTTTGCCTTTTATTAGTATAAATTAAAACAAAAGATACAAAGCAGGTATCAACCATTAACAGGATTGCAGGTGATTGCTGGGCCACACTCATGCTCACACCCACTATAACACAAACCAGTACTGTTTTATGTCACCAAGCAACATAAATTATATGTGTTTGCAATTTGAGAAATCATGACCCCTTAAAAAAAACATATGTGAAACATTTGATATTTATTTAAAAATAAATTTCATCAGTGAAGTACTGATGATTACTCTAGAAACAGCATACTAGGGGGCAAGCCCCCTGGCACCTTTGGTGTCCAACCCCCAGTTGTGGCCAGTCTGCCACTCAAGATGTGAAGAAGGGAACTGAATGCACCCCAAGGAGACTTGTCACTCCTCCAAAACCGTCTCTTAAATGGTGATACCATGGGAGACAAATACAGTTTTTTTTTTTTTTTACCTCGTCTTTGCTTGATCAGCTCTGGCTTGCTGCTGCTGCCGCAGTGCCGCATGATCTGCATCTTGCGCGATGCTTCAAACATTTAAAGGCCTGTACAGCAGTTGTCCTACTCTTTGTCTTTTATTTCCATCCCTGGGCATGGTTAAATCTCTTGGTTAAGTCTCGTCTCGTGGAACGTTGAGTTCTTGATATTTTTTAGTTTATAATTTAAAAATGGAATAAGAATCTGAAAATCTAACAACATCTGTGGTGGGCTGGCGCCCTGCCTGGGGTTTGTTTCCTGCCTTGCGCCCTGTGTTGTCTGGGATTGGCTCCAGCAGACCCCCGTGACCCTGTAGTTAGGATATAGCGGGTTGGATAATGGATGGAAATCTAACAACATCACATTAGAGTTCGATAAATTCTGATAAGAATGATGCCAAACATAAAATAATTTTAAATTAGATTTAAAGTAGGTTAAGAGTATATATATATATATATATATATATATATATATATATATATATATATATATATATATATATATATATATATATAGAGAGAGAGAGAGAGAGAGAGAGAGAGAGAAGATTACAATTTTAATTTAATCATAGATATCATTCATTACTATGGACAATTACATTTTGAGCATTAGGAGGGCCAATGTCTTTCAGCACTCATTGTGTACACTTCCTTCTTGTTGAATGAGCTACAAACCATCTCACTCAATAACTCTTACCATTTTGCAACCTTGTTTTCACCTCACTGGGAAATACATTTTACATTAATTGGAGAAAATTATCAACTAAAACATAATTTTGTTAGATTCAAACACTATTTCTTGATTAGATCTATATAGAAAATAGAAATGTATCTGTAAAAACCAAATCAGCATCTTATGCTTTGTAACAATATTAACATACTACACATTGAGAATGAAACTAAACTTTCTATATCTAACCAATACTGATCAATATGATAGTCTTCCATATGCTTGATGTAAATTGGTATACCCTTTGAGAAATACGCTGTTGAACAGGTGAAAAATCTAATGAAAGACTTACAAGAAACTCATCACGGATGAAAAACTTTGCTCTTGTCACCTTTGGGTCTTCACCAGGATCTGGTGTTGCTGTTGAGGATTAAAATAAAATATAACTCGTAAATTCAAGTAATCCAAAATGATCTTGTATTATTTTACTCTGAGTAAGTACTTTACTGAGTACTGAACATAAAATTTTAAATGAATGCATTAAATTAAGGTGATTTCATAAATGAGATAAAAATGGAAATTACCATCATCTGGAACAGTATATCGTTCGTATTCTGGAAAATAGTCTTCAATTCTGGACTTTCCTGCTAAAACCTTCTCAGCAAGCATGTCTTGCTTATTTAAGAATAAGATAATTGAAATGGTCCGTAGCCATCTAAAAGTAAAAAGAGTAGGAGTTTCAGTATGAGATATTATGTGCACGATTTTCATGTCATTACAATAATACTGAAAAATAATTTTTAAGATTCAAAGAAACTGAGTTTAGGATGAATGGGGAGATTTCTACCAAGATATGAACGACCTGGAGCAAAATAACTAATATAGCAAAATAGCTCATGTACTAGGGCTACTATAAATCTTACACTTCAATAAAGTCAGCAAACTGACCTTGAGAGATTTTCTGTGTAGGTCAACATTAAAGCTGATATCACCAATACATCCATGGCACCTATTAGAGTCACCTCAGGCAAAGAGATACACTTACAATGCATGTGTAGATAACCCTACTATTTTGTGACCTTGCTTTCAGTTTATGCATACTGCATACTGTAATTATGTCTTTAATAGAGCTAATGTAATTTATTTAATTAGCGGTTCAGGAAGAATATTGAAATACACAGTATGTACATGCAATTGTAGAAAAATCAGTAGTATCTGGTGTAGGAAGTCCGTTATAGAACACTTTGACTATGCCCAGCTGACACCTTGACAGTGTATATTTAAAACTAGATTTGGAACCAAGAAATGCACTCTGACAAATGTGAGACTTTTTTCACGTAATAATTCTCATGAGAAACAATACAAATTTGTGTTCTGCCAGCTAAACCATCTTGCATAGCACAACAAAATTAAATTAAATAAGCAGCAGACAAATGTTAAACTGTAACTCTTGATGGAAAAATGTTATTATTTTCCTTACTAATATAGTTCATGTTATATGAAATATTACTATATTATAAAGAAGCTAATAGTGAAAGAGCACTATCATCTAAACAGAGAATAATACAAAACAAGTCTACTTTTCATTAAAAATCCTTTTGTGAATTTAAAATTATCAGAAACTTCAAAAGACTTTGTTGGACAGTTATCTTATACAAAGATCTTGGCTATACATTGTTCTCTTCTCTTGCTAAATGAATTTTAGCCTGAAGAGGTCTATTAATTTTTTACATCTTAGATGTCTCACTTACAGGTTTTCCAATGTTGTATCTGTCCTAGTATATATATTTGGGATCTCCAACCTTTTTTCCCCTAAGAGCTAATTTTACAAAATGAAAATGGCTGAGATCTACTCATGTTTTTTAACATTTATTCTCACAGCTTATTTCAACCCAAACAAACTGAATACGCTTGTTTTGCCTGAACATTTACAAAATGTTGGTGTCCACAACTCACATTTTGCATTAAAACATCACAAAAAATATTTAGTTCACTTGCAAGTGCATTTTGTATGTCTGTATGCATTTTCTAGTGCATTTCACACTATTGAATTAAAACATGAATGCTGTCAAGAAAAACAGTGCAATTCCAAATACACAAATATGACATTCATTTGTCATTTTGTTCCATGCCACTGTTTCACTTCACAAGAGTATTCACATGTCCAGTTGCATGTGTGATGTGTTTTTCAGTTAGTCAGATGACTGGCACTGCATGGAATCGACAAGAGAGGCAGAAGTATGGTGGAGTGTAGCCACTTAGGTTCACTCTTCTGGAGTCATTTAAATGTCAGTCTTGTTCTGAACTTTGATTTCATGGCATTCATGTCAGAAAAGGCAGACTCACAGAGGTATGTAGACCCTAACAAAGCAGACGTTTTCAGAGCTGCCTGGTGAAGATTCTTATACTTATCTGGCTCTACTAAGCTCCAGAAATTCTGAGATAGCTGCTGAGACTTTACCTGCACATTATATTGAAGGTTTACTAATATATAATATATAAAATCCAATGTTTCACTGTCTGCATGTATGTCTGTCCGCTTTTCACGAGAGTACTACATAACGGACTTAGATTGGGTTTTTTTCTATAATTTGCTTCAACATTCCGGTTGATTTTGAGACTTCTCTTAAAAACACTTCTCATTTCGCTATGTATCATAGTTGGCTTGCGGTACAGATTTATTTGTGTGAATCTGATTGAGACACAATAGGCCGAGGGGAGGGGCCTTCCTCACTCACTCGTCAGCTTCGTGGTACGTTCCTTAACTCCAATTAGCTAGAGAAAGAGATAACAATTTAATTCAACTTTGTTTGATATCTATACTAATAAAAGGCAAAGCCCTCACTGACTCACTCACTCATCACTAATTCTCCAACTTCTTGTGTAGATAGAAGGCTGAAATTTGGCAGGCTTATTCCTTACAGCTTACTTACAAAAGTTAAGCAGGTTTCATTTCAAAATTCTACACGTAACGGTCATAACGGTCGATAATGGTGGACAACATCCGCCATGTTAAACTTTCTTATTTACGGCCCCATCTTCACGAAATTTGGTAGGCGGCTTCCCTGCGCTAACCGAAACCAATGTACATACTTATTTTGGTGGTATGACGCCACTGTCGGCCGCCATATTGAACTTTCCAACATCACTAATTCTCCAACTTCCCATGTAAGTAGAAGGCTGAAATTTGGCATGCTCATTCCTTACAGCTTACTTACAAAAGTTAAGCAGGTTTCATTTTGAAATTCTACGCATAATGGTCATAATGGTCAACAATGTCCGCCATGTTGAACTTTTTTATTTACAGCCCCATCTTCACGAAATTTGGTAGGTGGCTTCCCTGTGCTAACCAAAACCGATATACGTACTTATTTCAGCGGTATGATGTCACGGTCAGCCGCCATATTGAACTTTTCAACGGTCTTTGTTACTTATGGGCCCATCGTCAAGAAATTCGGTACACGGGTTCCCAATGCTAACTGAATCCTACTTACGCATATATATCGCCCATAGCCTGCAGCTCGGTCACCGTGTGAGGCGGCGTTGGGTCCCCCATCCCAACGCCTCCCACATTGTTGGCTGCCTGCCTATATAAGGCCGTCCGTCGCTCCAGTCTCTACATTCCCTTCCTTGCTTTGCCACGGGATTCACGTCTCCCTGCTGATAACTACAGCCTTTTCATTTAATCCACGGCTTCTCCACTGTTTTATTGTTCGTTTATTACGATTATTGTTATTGTGTAGGTATTTTAGACTTACTTTACATTGTTCAGGTACCCATTTCCTTTATCATTCTAACCATACCCCCATTAACATGTCTATCGAGGTGATCATCATCGATCAAAGAACTGTCACTTACCGAGTGGTTTCCATGCCCGGAGATGGCACCTACCTTTTCCATTCTCTGTGTTACATATTGCACGGCCATATCAGGCTCACTCTTGATATCCGGAGGAACATTGTGTCTTATGTATTGAATGACCGGGACAGGTTCAAGGTGTGGACTGATGATGGTACAGGAGATAATTATACTACATAGGAGCACTATAAGAGTCAAATGCCTAAGCCCTTCACCTATGGTTCTGCATGTGAGTTGATGGCTGCCGCTGAATTGTTCGGTTGTCGCTTTCAAGTGTACCGAAATGGCCAAATATTTTAGACCTTTCGACAACTGCCAGTGCCTCTTAAACATCTTAGACTCACAGGTGACGATTTCAGTAGTGGATACTTTGATATTTATGAATGTTTAAACTCTCAAAAGCTGGATGTGAAGTTATCGATGAAACCGGTTGTATGCCTACAACGCTTGACAGATGCCGAATGTCACTTTAACACAAGTCCAGCAAATACTGTCGTAATTGAAACAAACCATGAAACTCAAACCGATTATGACAGCAGCAATCCAAGCTGTGAGATTTGAAACAAGATTACTGTTCACATGGCCAACTGTACGTTGCATGCTCAAGAGTAAGCTCAGCGCACAGCTTGGTCATATTACAACCGGAGGGCCGAACTCACAATTTGGTATACAAAGAGATCCTTAACAAATAATTATTGGTATATTTTCCCTCAGTTTAAAAAGGTTTAATTTTCTTCTTAATAAAAATTTTAAGGCAGTACTTCGCCGCTGCGAAGCGCGGGTATTTTGGTAGTCTGGATATTCTCTTAAGTGTATACCACATTGAAAAGATAGATTGCCATTCAGATTGTGGATTGTGATTTTGTGTTAAAAGGATCATGATATGATTTTTTGGAAAGATCACCCACCCCTAATTTAACTAATCAAGTTTTTAAATTTATGTAGGATTCATTAACCCTTTGGCGAGCTACTTGGAAAGGGGTTGCGAGCTACCGGTAGCTCGCGAGCGACTTGTTGGAGACCCCTGGTCTATATAAAGACGAGGAACTCCAGTTTTTGTATGACATCTTGCCTGAAGATGGGCCCTGAGTTGCCTCGAAAGGTGGCATATTGTAATCTTTTTAGTTAGCCAAGAAAAGGTATCATTTTGCTTGACTTCTCACTAAATTCACCATCTCCGCAATTTAAAGTTGTTAAATGTCTAAATAACTACATCTTTTAATTGTAAACACATTATTCCTTGTTAAATAAGCAAAGCTCAAAGAGTGCTACATATTCTCGGTCTGAAAGGAACATTAATGAATATGGAAAGCAAACAACTTTTTTTGATGGTCTGAATTTTTAACTTAAAAGTCTTATATAAGAATTATATAAATATATACTATAAAATAAAAAAAAAGTTAAATTATAACATTTGATCATTGTGACTTGGGTTCTAAAACAATTTGCTAAAACACTACAAAACTATACTTTTAGACCTGATATCAAAAAAGTAACCTACCTATTATTCCAAATGCTTCTGAAGAGGTCAAGTGATTCACGTAATCTGTTTGTATTATTGTCTTCCCTTATCACCATATTGTAACTACTACAGGCCACAACAAAGATAATAGCAGTAACATCTAAAACAAAAAAAGATTATGTTCAAATAATTTATATATTTTATAGAACTGTAAGATAATGAAACAGTGAATACAATAATCCAAACTAATGTATATAATTATTAAAAATTGTGAAATACATACTATATCTTACTTGAAACAAAACAATGATTTTCATTTCTAGACTTCTTTGAACCACAAACGTGGAATAAATATATCGGGATTTTACACTTATGTCTTACATGCTATCATGAGTCAGGAGTTGTATTTGCATCAAACCTATACATTGCTTACCATTAAAGCACTGGATCCATTTTCTCCTTTCATCTCTCTGACCACCTACATCAAACATGCTGTATGAAATAAAAATGTAAAATATTGATATTTTTCAGTGCAGAATGTCACCTTAAGTCAACTGCTTTAATTTCCTGATAAAAATTTCAACACAAAAATATGTACAGATAAATAAAGAACATTGGGGATGAATTTAACAGAAAAGTGTACCTGACAAACAGAATAATGTAACAATATTTTTTAGACTCTCTGGAAAAATGTTGGGCACTGAGATTTAGGAGAAACTACTACGTAAAACTACTGCAAAAATAATCCCATTCTTTGTCAGTATTGCAGTTATTAGCTTTTGGAGGAAGAATGTATCTTATTTTCATAAAATGTTAACTGAAAAACGTGAGAAGCTACATTTTAACATAATTTTCTTAAGCTATATTAAACCCTCATATACCATTATTGCTTTGCTTTGTACAAAAAAATAAGTTCATTTTTAAACATATGCCCCCGTGTTTGTAAACCTAAACAGGTAAAGAAGAGAAAATGTTGCAGTAATATACTTGTATTTGTGTGTTCTTGAAGATGTGCATGCTGAATTCAAGTGCCTTTCTTTATTATCATGTAGTCATAACCATGTTTTGCTGTAAACTGGCAAAAGATTACCAAAGGGGAAAACTAGTATGAAAGCACATTGAAAACATATAGAATTCCTAAATTATTTTTGTGTGAAAGGGAAATTTTATTGCAGAATGAATTTATTACTAAAATATAAACAACTAAAATACATCACAACTTTCTAAAAAAAAGTAATTTTGGTCTATTTAAGGCAGTGGGATTATGCAATTATCAAATGAACAGCTAGTACAAGACATTATTTTAGCATTACAACCATAGAGGCCCTATTGTTTCTGATTTTAGATAAAATTCCACATTCCAGAACATTACTTAATCAAAGATGTTTGTCATATATGCTAAATTTTTGACCAAAAGAAAAATAAGTTACTAAACTTGTTCCTGAGAATTTTTTTTTTCATTTGACTGGGAAGCAGAATAAGAACTGAACTCTCCTTATCTGCTGAACAACACACAATGTCATTCTTTGTATGTGAATCACAGAATGACCAAAAGCTATGCCAAAAATATGGAGAGATACAAATAATTTTTTACAGCAGATCACCGATTTTCACCAAAACTTTTGTATCTTAAACTTTAAATGAAGTTGCATTTGTTATGTAGTTCTAAGTTTAAGAAGGCAGAATATAGGTGCAAGGGTTAACGCTGCTGCATCACACTTCCAAGAGATTGGCCTCAAATCCCTGAGAAGGTCACTGTCTGTTTTGAGTTTGCACACTCTCTCCCCATGCTTGCATGGATTTTTGTCGAAGCATGTTGGCTTTCTTCTCATGCCTCAAAGATGTACATGTTAACTTGTATGAGCTTAATGTCAATGACTGAATCAGTGTGTGTGTAAGTGTGCCCTACAATGCATTACTGCCCTATTTTATGCTTCTAACCCAAACATGGACTAAGTGGGTTCAGGAAGTTCAATTTCCTCATCAAGGACACATTAACTATTTTATTAGAATATAAACTGTACTTCAAACTGCATATTTTATGAACTGGTGTTTTTGTTTTAATAGTGTGGATAGTTTATAATAATCCCAAATTATAACTATGGAGAAGTTGATGTGATTACATTTGTTATTTTGAAAAATGCATAGATATAGGACATTTGCAGGCTTTTATAGAAGAGTTTACAGAAATAATGCATATTCAATGCATTAGAAAACACTCAATCCAAAGAGGAAAAAAAAAATGACACAAAATTCAGTGGCTTACTCTTCTAGGTCTTGTGATGTTATATCATCATGTTTCTGGTTTTTGTTTTCTGATAAATTAATTCTGAGTGTCATTTTCAAATTGATATTAGATAGTACGAGATAACAGAAAGATTGTCCTCGCAGTGTCTCTCAACACATGGAATAATGCTAAGATTTATGTTCAATCATTCTATTTTAGAATAAGCAAGAGAGGGGTCAAAACATGGATAACTCAACTGCATTCCATATGTCTCAGTAGACACAATTTCTCTTTCTTTCATTTTGAAAAACTGTCTGACCTTAGACTTTCAGATCAGAGACAGGTCTCCAGGAAGGAAATCTAAACTCTAAACTCCCTTTATCCTATCTAAATTTTAAAACAGCCAAAATTACAAAATTGTTCCAAGGTCACTTCTCAACTTAAGAAATAAACAACTCTTCTCTTTCTCTCTCTTCTAGTGGTGCCTTTTACATCCTTCAAGAACCCTCTGCAATTTTTACCACTCCTCTCTAGTGACACAGACAGAGGTCTGGAAACATCTATTCTCTCTCTCTTTCTACAAAGGCCGTGACATTGTTTCCCTATTGACATCTCTAAATTTGGGGGTTCCTTGTTAACTGGGTGAACCTTCATAACTGTTACCTGTCTTCTAACTCTTACAACTGACCAAAAGGGTGAACATTTAGTCTCTTTGTCTATAGGTTTTCATAAATTCTCTCTCTACCCCCTATCCCTTTCAGTCTCTGGTTAGTTCTTTGGTTCCTATTCTTTGGAATTACGTTCTTCATTGTGGTGCTAACCTTGTTCAAGAACAAAACATGCCAGAAGGCCTATCATTTAGTTTTGCCTTATGATTCTGCTATACCCATGACTGTTTTATTTATTATGCAATTTAGGTACTAACGCTGACTTTATAATAACGGTTAATTAACATACTCCAATACAAATATAGCAAACCCATGCTTAAAAGTGCTGTAAAGTTACATATAGGAATTAGATGGCAGCACACCTAGGCCAAAAGAAACTCTACAGTCTTCTAGGAATCTTGTTGTGAATGTTATGGTTCACTAATGCTAACCAGAATAGGAGTTATCCTCACAAATAATTCAGTTCTGAGAAACCCTTCTTCAGGGATTTGACACAAACAGAATGCTACAATTAGTAGTGTGGAGCACATTATTTTCTGGCTACTGTGTGGTAACTTCAGTCTATTTGGGCTTGTACATGCCTTTTGACTTTACCAAAACGAAAAATTGGACATTTATGTATATGATAATCTGTGTTGAATTTTTTTTTTTTTATAAATCTAGTTAAAATCAGTTTAATACATCAATGTGGGGTTGCCTTAATTTGAGTGCCATAAAGTGTACCATCAAAGTGTATATTTTTCAGAAGAGCACAAATGAAACATTATTACAATTAAGTTCTAGAAATATACCAGCTATAATGCTAAACAAAAAAAGAAATGTAAAGTAAAATATTTAGATTATTTATAATTTCAAATTCAATGTTTGTGCCACACACACATGTAAATTAACCACTATATACTCACTGAAAATTAACTTTGTCTACTTGAAATCGTGTTTCAAAAATCCCTGATGTCAAAACTCTGCATCGGAGCAAGTCCTAGAGAGAAAGGAAAAGAGGAAAATTTAAATGAGACACGTACATTTTATATTTTTGTCCAGAAAACCACAATACAGAGCTTTGCATTTTAACAGTGACTAACAAGACTTGGAAAATGGCATACATTTTGCATATTTTTATACTAAAAGGCTAACAATACTAAACCACTGCAAACATTTTTTTAATTAGAATATATTTACTGAACTTAAACACACAAAATAGAAAACATGCTAGTTCAGAAGAGGTGTTCAATGTAATTGTCTCTCCTAATCCTTCTTTGCTAGTTTACAGAAAAAAAGTCAGAATATCACTTTGGAAAATTTTATAATGCACTGTATCTTGACACTTAATATTAGACAATGGGAAGCATTTTAAACATGATGATAACTGGGTAATCATTTATAAAAGAGACATTATCTAATAATTATCTAATTATCTAATAAAACCATAATATTAATATTTAAACTAACATGATCAAAAACAAACAAGCAAAGCAATCTTAGATATTTTAAATTACATTCCTTGCCAGGGAACATTTATTTAATACTGTACATGAACAAAGAAATAATGGGAAGCTAAACATATGTATAAGTAAGACTTTTTGCTGAACATGCAGAGAATGCAACAAGGAAGAGAAAAACAAGTTCTAACATTTTAGCTATAAAACTGTATAATTTATAAAATTGAATATTTAACACAAAGACAAAAAAAGATTTTTGTGTAGAAATAATTTAAATATACAGAACGTCTTCAAGATGGTGATATGTTCTGAAATAATTAAAACAAAAATGGAGTAACATTGTTTTCATTTTTGAAGCTCTCACTGTTCTGATAACACTTGTATCATAAGACAAAATTTACAGAGCTGCTTCAGACACATCTAGTCCAAACTGTTTATTCAGGTTTTATTTTGATTATCACAACCATAATAGTTTTTAAATGATCATAAAATTCATGCATGAGTGTGTACAACATAAGAACTGAGATGGACTGCCCAGGGTTCTTACCTTCCACCTACTGGGATTCGCTCTGATGACCGGCAATACATTACTAGAAAAAGCTGGAGGACAGTCTGTAACTGTCATGACTGCAGTACACATACTGTACACACTTATATATAAAATACAGTACATATTTTATATATACAGTAATCCCTCGCTATATTGCCCTTCGACTTTCGCGACTTCACTCTATAGCGGATTTTATATGTAAGCATATCTAAATATATAAGATTTTTCGCAGCGCAGATTTTTCG
The DNA here is from genome assembly GCF_016835505.1 of Polypterus senegalus. Classification (NCBI taxonomy): domain Eukaryota; kingdom Metazoa; phylum Chordata; class Cladistia; order Polypteriformes; family Polypteridae; genus Polypterus; species Polypterus senegalus. The sequence goes on from NC_053158.1 coordinate 67,409,414, forward strand.
CAGCTCAAGGGACGCTATGGTTCTGCGGACAATGGGTCTTTTTACTTCCTGTACATGCTTCCTCAGTTGGTTTGCCCAGTTGATTTCATACAAGGGGAAGGGAAAAACGCTATTGGCTGATGGTTGAGAAGCTAACCAATCAGAGCATGCAGTTAAGTTCCTGTGTGCTGAGTGGCTCAGCGGAGATTGTTGGTGAATAACACCTTACAGTAATTTGATTCACTGGGCGTTAACCAGGAAGTCTCGTCTCGCTCATTCAGCATCAATGTGTTTTGCTGTGTAAAGAGTTAACTTTTGTGCTCTTTTGTGTTTATCTTTTTCCATAGTCAAGCCCTTTATTATGGCTCCAAAACGATCTGCTCCTGTTACTGCTTTGGGATAATAAAAGTCTACCTACCTTTACCTAACCATCTACCTCAACAAATTTATAAATTGAAAATGTAGCATGTGCTGATCACTCAGCAAATTAAAAATACCACTGTTCCACTGAAAGCAATTCCCACTATTATAGAACTGATGCATTTAATCTATTGAGTGGTGCTGCCTCCAATGATTTGACATGTGCTGAGGAAATTAGATTTACATTACAATGCTTTTAAAAATTATACTGTAATGTCAAACACTTCTTAAAGGTTTAGAATGAATACCAATCTCACAATTCAGACCTTATCATAAAAAACACAACTTCTTTAAGACCTTTAACTCTGATACTTGCTCTATAAACCTTATTATATCATATTATCATTTCTTCCACTGCAGAAAATGCTAGTCTAACTTTTGATAATACTGACTAAAGAATTCAACTACATAGGCGGAATGATATATTGTACATTATTTTTAGTTGGTCTGTTTACTTATTAAATTGTTTATAGTACAAGCAGTTTTCTACTTCATTTTTCTTTGTAGGCAGATAAGTTTTCGCCCAGTGCTCAGTGCTTTGACCAGTTCTTTTTCGCCCTTCTCTTTACATATTTCCTTTCAGCTGTGTGTATCAACCAAATAATATTTTTGAGGCAGTTAACTTCCTTAGTAATTTTTTTTAAACTTTGTATTAGTAAAAAGCAATTTTAGTAGGAGGTAGTTCTGAAAATATTAACGTTATACTTTTGAAATATATTTAAAAAATTTTTAACTACAATTTGGCTGAATCCATATGAAATGTAGGTGTTATCTTTGGCACAGAATTAGCCTTTGGTTGTCACATTCCCACAGTTTAAAAATTGTCTTTTAACAGCTTAGAAAACATGAAAAAGTATGAGGGTTTATTTATGTGCAGAATCCTGTATTAAACAACTGACCCCTGTAACATTCTGTTGTCAAACTATACATATTGTTCACTAGTATCCTAAAGTTAATTTAAAAAATGGCAAAAAAATAACTAGAAGAAGTAGGATCACATTACTCCAAATTCGAGCCTTATACCACTGCATTAGCTTTTAATTACATTTCATGACAATTTTAAAATCCTTCTTCTCATGTATAAAGTAATAAATAGTCTAACCCTTACTCACCAGACAGTACTTATTAATGTCTACACTCCAGTGCCTATATTGCAATCTGAAGATGCAAACCTGCTTAAAAATCTTAGGATAAATAAAAATAGTATAAGAGGTTGAATCATTAGCTACCGAGTCCCAAATCTCTGACATGATCTATGTATAAAATCTTAACAGGTGTGGCATGGTGACCACTGACATTTGGAAGCTAGGACTAGAATTTGTAATGCTTTAAAAATTGTATGAAAGAAAAGAAAAACAGGTATACTGTATGTTAAGGTATATTAATATTTTTACAAATATACTGTGATCACCTGGGGGTGCAAGCTTCCCAAATATCCAACACAATAGGCACAGACACAAGTGCAGCAGAACACAAGGCTTAATCATTTCAGTGGAAAACACTTTTCAAACGGTTCCCACCTTCAGTGCATAGCACACAGCCCAGTATAATACCCTTTTTCTCTCTCTGTCTCCTTCCGCCTTCACTAATGCCAAGCTTCATCCCTCTTCCTCCAAACTCTGGCTCCCCAATTGGAGTGAGGCGGCCCCTTTTATAGAGCACCTGGAAGTGCTCCAGGTGTTCCACAATCTTCTTACGGTCACACTTCCAGGTGTGACGGCAGTCCTACAGAGGAGGGCTCAGCCGTTCTCCTTGCACCACCTGGCTGACTTTGGTGCATCGGGGTTGGCCATGGGCCTTGAGAATGTTGATGTTCCATGCTCCAACCCTGATGCACCACAGTCAGCCATTTGAGGTATTGCCCCATGCCAAGCACCTTTCCTTTCCACGGTCCTTCCGTTACAAAGGCATCATGGCCGAGTAAGAGTCCTGGTTGTCCATTACAATACCACATGTTGTTGTTTTCTGCAAGGGGATTATTTAGAACTCATAACTACTTATTATATGGTATGTTTTGTACTATGTGTCCCACACTAATCTACACTCCATGGGTGACAGGGCCTTCAGCTGTATAGCGCCCAGACTCTGGAATGACCTACCTAAATTAATCAGATCAGCAGACTCCATGAATTCTTTTTTTAAAAAAAAAACCTCAAAACTCATCTGTTCAGGAAGGCTTTTAGCTCTACTTGACTTTATTACCCTTCTCTCAGTTTACCTCTCTGTCAAGATGCTCATGTAACAGGTATGTGTGTGCTATACCATCAATTACTGCATGTTGTCTGTTAGGCTTTCTATGAATTTACTGTCTTAATCTTCTTTATATATTGTACAATGCTATATACTGTACACCCTGCCGTTCTTTCTTATATTCTGTAACTGCCTTGAGCATGTGAAAGGTGCTATATAAATAAAATGTATTATTATTATTATTATTAAGTCATCCACATTAAGAAAGATGTGCTGTGGCACAGATAGTCAAGCACAAGAATAATGATCCTGCATGGAACAGTGATCGCCATGAAACAAGGAACATCAGAAGAAATATAATGACATCTTACAGGCAGCCTTTAATGGATGACAACTGTTTGTGGTGTTGTTTGGTAAATGATACTGGCCCTAAGATCTGTTTGAAATAGTGTCTTACAGTGACACTGTCTATAACAAGTAGGCTGCGGTGACTGGGGCTGTATGATACGCCTCAAGACTGGTGGTAAGCAGATTGAGATGATGTCCAACTTTCACTGATGTTCACATTTTTTCTGTGTGTGAGACTGATGCTCATCAGCACCACGCTTCAATTAAAGGATTGTGAACCAGGGATGTCTCGTGACTTGTATATTTAAAATGTTTTTGGAATTTGCTTCAAAATCATGATGCAGGTGAGAAATGTTGCTATTTAAAAAAAATTAACAGCTAGATAGCATCTGTTCAAAATGTTTGATTGTTTTTATTTGTTAATTTAAATGTAACTAATCTCATACTAGCAGTTGCAAAAATATATTCATCTTAGATAGTTGGACTGAACCTGCAAATCTTTGCAGATTTAAAGTCCAGTGCTGTAACCACTCCATAACACTGCCTGATTAATTTTACGTAGTAAATGTGATTACTAAGATGTTGGTCAAAAATATACAGTTATTCAGTTTTACAATTTCTCATGTATTAGTGCCGGGTTGTAAACATAACTGAAAAAATCAGCATAAATATGTTTAATTTACAATTATTATTGTTATTGATTTCTTTTCTATCCTTATTAAACACCATTGTAAACACTACAAATAGAATGGCAATATGAATTTTTCATGATAGACAATACGCCAGAAGTAAAACATAATTTCTGTTTTAGAAGCCTTAAAATCATGGCCCTGAAGACTGAACAGTGGTGACATGTTTCATGAAGTATGAATTTCACTGTACACATGACAAAGGTGACCCTATAAACCAATTAAGAGTTACATGCATTACATGAGTGCTAAAGGTAAACTACTCCAATATTCAACAAAACTAAAGGTATGCTGATAGAATTCTTTCAGCATGAAATTGCTGCACTACAGATTTCTTTTGCAAGTCATTAAGCTGGGCAGAGCTGCACAGATGATGGAGCAGCTTCAAGAAAATTAAGTTGAATATGTCAGCAATTAATTCTATCAGCTTAATAAATTAATAAACAATATTATTTAATCACTAAGCTAAAAGGATACCAGGCACATCTGGTATGAACCAGTGTTGCCCACTTCTGTCAAAGTATATGAAATCAACTTATTTTAGTGGCACATAATGCCCTCTACTGTTATCAGCTCTGTACTATCCGCCAAACTAGAACAGAAACACTTCCTGTTCAGGCTATACAGTAAAGTGGAAAGAATTATAAGTAAACAGACAGAACAAGTTCATGTTATGGATATGTGTTTTGCCAGCTTAACCAAAGAAAGGTCAAAGAGAGTTGATGAATGACAATACAAGCAGAATTTTGCTAAAGCACGAGAAACATAATCAGCCAGTATGCTATTAAGTCCACAAATTAGACTCAAACAACATTTATTTAAATAAAGAATTTGATACAATTTATCAATAAACATATGGGTTACAAAATTAAAATAAACAGTTATACAACTTTTACCTTATAATGCAGACATTTGTATAATTGTTCACATCTAGGGAGTACACCGCTACCCAGTCTTTTTTCTTTCTTTAACAAACAATCATCCCAGTTTGACAATCTGAAGGTACTGTAACCAGCTTTCATGCAAAATTTAAAAAATGTGCTAACCAATATAACTCTTGTCACACATGTGTGCATAGGAAGCAGCTGAAGGGCTTAACGACTGATAGTAACATATCTGCCCGGGGGCAGCGGGGTGCACTCTTTTTCTAAGTCTCCTGGTAATCTTTTCTGGGAAATCCCTCCTACATCAACATGGGACACATTTCCAATCCCTGCTCCGAGGACGACATCATTTACGATCCCCACCCCGAAGCTGACATAATTTCCTCCAGACTCCCTATAAAACCTCACTCCCTTCTTGTGGATTTTAGTTTTGTTTTGGACTCTGTCTTAAAAACACTACTCACTCAAAAAACTTATTTTCGATTTTGCAGCCAGGAACACATTATAAAGTACGGGTGGCTGCCCCAAACCTGTGCAATGTCTGGGGTCCTTCCTTATTACAGTGGCGTAGCCGGCAGGATGATGTCCCAGAGGAAACCAGGATGGAACCCAAAAGCAACAAAGGTAGGAAAGTACAGGGGCGAGTTTCTGGATGGGGAGTACATCAGGGGGTCAGGAACGACCAGGTACAAGCTCCGCTTCACAAAGACATCTCCGGGCATAAGTTGTACAGAAAGGAGAAGGTGGAAGGGACCCACAGACGTGGGGTGGTTTCTAGGGAGGAAAAAATGAGGGCTCGTAATGCTCTCTCAACTAAGAGAGCTGAGCCACCCATCATGACCAACGTCCCTGGTAAAGATGGGCTTACCCCAGGCTAACAGGTAAAGCAAATTAAATGCTGGGAATTAAAAGTAGACGGATCAATCCCTGAGCAGGTTCTGTGTTTGTGGGAACAGGTGGCTCTGTGGCTACGGCCGTTTGACAGGACCCCTTATCAGATTGTGGAGCAGGTGACCTGCTTCTTTCTGCTTCAGTGTCTACCCCGGACCTTTGCCCAACAGGCCTGGGGAGACTTCCATTCGATCACTGAGCTCACGGGGCTTATACAAAAACAGAGGCCACTCTAGAAATCTGATAGGACAGAAAGACCTTCTGGTGGTGGAAACCCTAGGGACTATGTCACACTTAATAGATCACTCCCACTCAAACCAGAGCCTGCGCCAAAGTCCCTGGGCCTCTTGGCGTGTAACCCGTCCGGGAACAAGGCAGACTGCAGGAGGACGCTGGGCTATTGTTTTTGTACCCTTAGCAACCCCCTGGCGGCTTGACCTATTGGAGAAGTGCTGGTAAATGGATATAAGGTCACAGCGTTGTTTGACTTCCGGCAGTAACGTGTCCGTCATTGCTCGCCGTTATGTCTTACCGCGACAGTGGAGTAAACAGATGACCATTCTTAGGTGCATACATGGTGAAGTTCGTATATATAAATCTGTCCAGTGTTACATCTGTCAAGGGGGGAAGTTTAAAAGACTCTCGGTGGTGGTCCTTCCAGACCCGCCTTTTCCTGTAATCCTAGGGCGGGACTGGTCTGATAGTAAATGCGGTAGACTACTAAGCACTCCCGGTCAGCGGTTAAGCCTCATGATAGATGAGGGAGACTTGTCTCAGGCTGCCTCCACACTGTGTAACTAGCTGGCTGAGAACGAGACAGAAAACCATGAGGCCGGCGCAGAGACTCCTGGTCTGTCGCGGGCAGTTGCGTCATCTACCTTGTGCCCTGACGGGCCGGGAGGAATCCCCGCCCCTTGAGGTCTCTTCAGATCGACTCTATGACCCCGATCCCTCCTCCAGTCAGTCCCGCTCACTTTTTGCTCAAACAGATTCTCTTAATTTCTGCAGGGAATTATCGTCCACACAGAGGCAGGAGCTGGAAACAGCTATCCGCTTTGTTCCAGAGGTAGTGTGTGAAACACCTGGTTGGACCTCTCTGATGGTGCATGGCATAGTAACTGAACCGGGGGTTATTGTCTGACAGTGGCCATATAGACTCCCAGAGGCAAAGAAAGCTGAGGTGGAACTGGCAGTGGCAATGGCAGTTGGACTTCTCTCGGCTTAACCAGGCATCCCAGTTCGATGAGGCTGAGAAAGGCTAAATTCTTGACCACACTTGACATGACAAAAGGGTACTGGCAGATTCCTTTAACTGAGTCTGCGAAGGTCAAGACCACGTTTAGTATCCCTAGCGGGCACTGGCAGTATTGTGTCCTTCCATTCGGGTTACACGGGGCTCCTGCAACTTTCCAGCATTTGGTGGACATCGTGCTCCGGCTCCATAACGTGTATAGTGCTGCTTACCTGGATGATGTCGTCATCTATTACTGCACATGGAGGGAACACGTGCAGCAGGTCACAACGGTATTGCGGACACTAGGAGAGGCCGGGCTTCGTTTCAATACCAAGAAATGTTTCTTCGGACCGAGAGAGGCTAGATATTTGGGCTACCTAGTGGGCCGGGGTACTTTGAAGCCACAGTGTTGAAAACTAAATGCCATTTTGAAATGGCCCCGTCCGCAAAACAATAGGTAGGTCCGATCATTTCTCAGTTTGGCTGGGTACTACCATCGGTTTGTACCTGGGTTTTCTGAGAGAGCAGCGCCCTTGACCAAACTGATGAAGAAAAGAGCTCCCAACCACGTGGTATGGACTGACAAGACAGAAACTGCATTCGGTGACTTGAAACAGGCTCTAACGTCAGCACCTGTATTGATAACCCCTAACTTTTCTCTTCCATTTATCCTCCAGATGGACGCTTTGGACACAGGCTTGGGAGTTGTGTTGAGCCAGAGCATCGATTGTGTTGAACACCATATCATGTACCTAAGCCAGAAACAGTTAGATCGGGAGACCAAGTATGCAGTGGTGGAGAAGGAAGCCTTGGTGATTAAATGGGCGATTACCCAGTTGCGTTACTACTTTTGGGCTGGGAATTCACTCTGGTGACAGACCATGCACCGTTAAAGTGGATGGTCCTTCACAAGGAGTCGAATCCACGGGTCACTAGGTAGTTTCTTGAACTGCAATCGTACAAGTTTTTGCTCTTTCATCAGAAAGGGTCTCTTCATGCCAACGCTGACACCCTCTCTCGGGCTCACGACCTCTCGGTACAGGTCACCCGACCCGATGGGTCTGGGCTTAGGGGGGAGCTTTGTCGCACACATGTGCATAGGAGGCAGATGAAGGGCTTAACGACTGATAGTAACATATCTGCCCGGGGGCGGCAGGGTGCACTGACTCTTTTTCTGTGTCCTACAGATCTTTCCTGGGAAATCCCACCAGGAGCCACTACATTAACATGGGACACTTTTCCAATCCCGGCCCCGAGGACAACATCACTTCTGATCCCCGCCCCAAAGCCACTTCCTCCAGACTCCCTTCTTCTGGATTTTAGTTCTGTTTTGGACTCTGTCTTGAAAACACTACTCACTCTGAAAACTTATGTTTGCTTTTGCAGCCAGGAACACATTATATGGGTGGCTGCCCCAAACTTTTGCAATGTCTGGTGTCCTTCCTTATTACACTCTACTTTAAACAATTTTTGTCCTCATTTCACCCACCTTCTAAGCTGGGACTTCTTAACTATTGAAGTGACCTGAGCTACAACAAATAGACCCAATCCCACTGGATGTGTCAGTGCAGTGTTTCCTTTATAGGACAAAATCTGGTGACTGGTATTAGGATACAGTAGGGAAAGGCCTATGGTGACTTAATAGTGTGTATCATGGGTAATAATTTTATAGTATAAGAAATTTTGCAAACAAAAAATTAACAATTGATCCATCAAGCTCATGCACAGCAAACACATATTAAGCGGGTATACATCCAATTAAGGAATAATTGTAATATTTAGAAGTCTAAGTACATAGTCAAAACGTCAAGTTATAAACAATAGCTCTCATAGGTATCAGAAACAAAATGTATAGGCCAAGGTGTGGTATATTCTCTATATTTAAAATTTATACAATTCCTCCATAAGTTCATCATTTATACAGAGTATAGTTTATCTTATGTTTAATTAATTTTTAGTTTATTATACAGTGTTTACCACATGCACAGGCACATCATACCTCAATTAGCTCAATATTAATTGGCTACAATTCAACAGTGATTTGCTTTGAAAACTCTTCCAGAAACGATATAAACCTGATAAGACTCTTAAAAATCATCTGATATTGGGTTGACAATGTCCTAATATTCCTCTGTGATTTCTTCTTTTTTTGAAATTTTATTGTAATTAACTTTCCTGTAGATTTGTATTCTGGTTTTGTTTGCTTTGTTAAGCTGTGAGAGTTGGTGCTCGCTATGAAATACAATGTGTACAATAAATCTAACTGACTACTGGAAAATATGTTATTTAAACATAATTGTTGATTGCTTTTTTTGGCTAATTTAGCTCTGTCCCAAGTATATGTTTTGAACTACAGTTTTAAAGTACATTGTCAAATCCACATAAACAGATCAGAACCTTGTGTATTACTTTTTTTAATCCCTTAATTGACAAGCCAAAAAATGTAAAAACTAGTGACTTACCTGATCTGTAGGTGTGTAGTCATTTTGACTCACTGAGTCAATTCTTTCCAAAAAGCTATAAAAGAGAGGAAAATTTACACATTAATAATAAATAAATGAAATGCATTTAGATAAATGTAAACCATAAAGTTCCAACATATCGCAAAGTCACACATACTGGGTGTCGTCCATAATTTAAGACAAACAATCAGAAAAAACTGCTCTTACTTAGGAGTTACTGTATATCACACATCTCATTGTCTTGGTAACCAATTTTCAAAAGAACATAATCTTCTGGTGGAATGGAATGTACTATACATGATGTAATATAAAATACTAAAAAAAATTACCCTACTTATTGACTATAAATTCTGTAATCTACTTTCAACCCCGGACTTCATTGTAAGCATGATTGCTACTACGTCAAAAATGTTCAGGCACGTAACTATAGTCAATGAAGTGAAAATCATGCAGGAGACTTAAAGTGCCTGGGTACTTAAAAGTCTACTATGTACATGTTCTAAGTGTCCACACACAAAGAAACTGTCCACTCTGGGAGCTGTACCACTTGTAAGTACTTAAACATATAATTTCATATTTCCAAATTAAAAAAATGATATGACAGGTATTGAAGGTAAGGCCGTCAAACTGTCTAATTTACATATACAAAAAGGTGAAAGAGGAATCCAAATAATCGGGCAAAAAATAAGTACAGAATCTAAATTTCAGGAAAGTAAACTGAAGTGCCTCAAAGCATGTTAAAGAACAATGGTTCAAAACAAACCATTGCAAAATTGTGACATACATCTTTATATAGAAAAAAATAGTGTGTTCCCATACCAAGAGTTGAAGGAGGCCATAGAATAACTGCTGTGCATAAGTGTGTGACATTTAAGAGTGAATCTCACAGCACAAAACACAGAACATTTCAAATATACCTAGCAATGTAGAAGTTGGTTAGTTAGGCATAGCAGACTGGATCATATGCTTCCATCTATTCATTTTGTAAAATCTTTTTACTAGTACAGGGTTATGAGATGCTATATATTATCCCAGCAGCAATGGTTATAAGGTGTGATTTAGGGGGTTTAAAGACACTCTAAGGTGTATTTCCTTAAACTGAAACCAATTTGCAGTGCTAATCCATTCAATAGCATTGCTTTGGACTGTAGAAGAAAACCAGCGTTTTATCCAGAATATATCCAAGCAGCAATGACTGTATGACAGAAACCACACATGAACAGGATGATATTGTGTCCGAGGACAAATGTTTGAAAAGACATACAAACTTCCCCATAATGTTCCTGTTCAGATATGTAAGCTAATCCTAAACAACAAGCATTTGAACAGTGGGAATAAACCTCTAAAGATGCACACACAGTCAGAACATGTCAACTAAAATGTGAAGGAACACAAGCAAAATAAAACAAGTGTTTTGTATATATAGTGTTTTGTATATATATATTTTTTTTGTAGTTCGTTTTATGCTGCTAACTACACAATACTCCTGCTATTAAATATTAAATGTATACCATTCTATATATTGTAACTATGTAAGGGTAAACTAAAAACTGAATGCAAACCAAATTTTATGAAACCAAGCTTGAAAAGAACAAAAACTGGCCATGGGAATCAAATCAGGTTCATTGATTTTATGATCTTTCTTGTTAGTAGCACTTGCATGCTAAATAGTAAAATTACCAAAAAATACAAGTACTGTACTTCATTGTCTGTAATAAAAAGGAAATGCAGATTTGCTTATATTTTATAAATACTTTGGACAATTTCAGACAGCTTAAACAGAAGAAATGGCCAAATGCTGACATATGTTTTTATCAATTTAATACTATTTGTAAAAAAGAAAAGATATTTGACTGAAAGACTAAAAAAAAAAAAAACATTAACATAGTAAATATGAGAGTGATGCATAAAACAGATAATAATTCTAATATTGTTGAGTCAAATTCATTTCATATAATAATGTACAGTGAAATATCCATCCATTATCCAACCCGCTATATCTTAGCTAGAAGGTCACGGGGGTCTGCTGGAACGAATCCCAGCCAACATAGGGTGCAAGGCAGGAAACAAACACTTGGCAGGGCGCACACACACATATACCAAGAACACACTAGGGACAATTTAGAAACACCAATGCACCTAACCTGCATGCCTTTGGATTGTGGGAGGAAACCGGAGTGCCTGGAGGAAACCCAAGCAGACACGGGGAGAACATGCAAACTCCACGCAGGGAGGACCTGGGAAGCGAGTAATATGTACTAAATAAATATAAGATTCTTCACAGAACAGTGTAAAATAATTTAATCATCAAGCAAAGAGCATAAGCAATGCCTGGCATTTCCTGTAATATAATGAGATGTGAAATACACTGTAATAAAGCACTGTCTCTCTGAGTAAAATGTACAGTATTACTATCAGCCATTCCTCAAAATGTCCTGCACTTAAATCTTAACCCTAGCTTGCAGAAAGCATAATCTATTACACATATAGTCCCACACGTGTTTTTCCATACAAAACAGGCTATGACCTTTTCTGTTCTAATTTTGTGGTTAGTAACTCATAGCATTTCACATATTAAATCAAGTTTAGAAAATACGAGGGGGCTTCACTCCCTGCTTGCTGTGCTCGCAAATCCGGCCTGCTTTATGCGCCAGCCACTTTGCGTCTCTGCTGCTCACATATGTGGATTTCACTTTCACCAAACAACAAATCTTTTAATTCTTGGGGATACGCCTCTTTCATTGGGAAGAAACACTACTTTTCCCTGATACCAACATGAATTAGAAGATCTACAAGTCTCTGACTTAAAGTTTAAATCCGAACAATATATTCGGTCTCTTTTCGCTGTTCCGTTATTTCACCAAGTAATAAATTCCATTTGTTCATGCTAATGTGATCTTTACTATCATTTTTTGGAGATTTTCAAATTTCAGTACATTCATTATCTCTCATCCCAGGATTTTTTTATATAATAGAGAGACAAACATCTTTCTTGTTGGTAGTTTTGCAACTTTAACAGGCACAATCTATATGCTCAATAAAAGTATCATTCTGGCAGTTTAAACACATCATATTCTAGAAATTATAGTACCAAAAAAGTTATCAGTTTTTCAAAAGCTAAAAGGTTGTTTGTTTATTTCTTGCTAGAAGAATAAGGAACAGTTGAAATCACAATGCAGGCTTAAAATCCAGATCTTGTACTATCGTGTTGAGCAAAAAACAACAAAACCATTCAGGGTGTATACTGTCAAGAGTATTGGGCAAAAACACCACATTGCTATAAGAAATATGTAGCATATGTTTACATAACATACTGTATATGTATATAGTAAGCATGACTAATCAGGAAGCACATCAGTGGATGAAATGAATTTCCAATAATAAAAAGCATCTATAATAAATAAAATCCCTGGCAAAAGTGATACTGCATAAGGCTCAAATTAAAAACTATTGTAAAGTCATTGATTTTTTACTAGTGCAGTAAACATCCCTTTGTTACAACTTGATGATATAAAACAGATCTAGAAATATTTTGTTGGTCTTAAAATATCTTTCAGCAGTCACAATGATGACTGTAGGTTGAGAAAGATTTTTATTTGAATGGGAATGGCATAGACTCCCAAGACTTCTTAAACTCCACTGGTTTAAGAGCTTTCTTTTATAAGGCAATGATACAATGTACTGGGGTATGTTGCACCTGGATGCACTTAGATGAAGACAGAGTATATACCATATAGACTTCCCCAAAAATGAAAGGATTATTCTGCCCCCAAGTTCAGGCATCAGATAAATAATAAAAGATGTTGGGCATAAAATGCAATGCACTAAGAAACAATAGTTGGATTTTTCTTATTCTTCTTTCGGCTGCTCCCATTAGGGGTTGCCACAGTTGATCATCTTTTTCCATATCTTCCTGTCCTCTGCATCTGTTACACCCATCACCTGCATGTCCTCTGTCATCACATCCATAAATGTTCTCTTCTCCTTCCACTAGTGCTATTATATACAATTCTAAATTTAAAATAGACTTGAACATTCAAAGTTTGCATTAAGCAAACACACATTTCTTTACTCAACTTTCTATTATTCCAGACTCACTATGTGGTTTGGGCTGGTGGGCCGGCCTGTGGGAGTAATCATATTTTTCTTAGCTAATAAAAGAGAGATGCTGCCATGCTTCCAGCAGAATAACTATGTGTTCATAGATTATTTGGTGTCAGTTCAGGAAGGCGTGTGAACAGTCCAGTCCTGACAACTCACCACATGCAATACTGTCTTGTACATGATCCATTAATTATTAAAGAGCAATTAATTACTACCTTCATTTATTTCATTTGTGAAAAATGCAAAGATGAAGAGCATATTTATGTAAAAGAAATTGGCTTGATTTTTAGGGAATTTTATTTGGCAGATACAAAAGAGAAACATACTAGCAAAAATGCAACAGCCCAATCACTCTTAAAGCGTTTAATGGCATAAGCTCCCACAGATTCTTTGTCAAATCATTAATGATGTGGTAGAAAAAAATCGAAGTGGCAAGCTTGAGTAACAGCAATATCTAAGACAGCATATTTCTTTTCTTGTTCTTTTTACACTGAGTGAAGTGAACTTTATATCAGAAATATAACTAAAAACAAAAACCAACTGAATAAAAATTAACAAGGTGTCATCTTGATTACTTATGCTAGCACTGGAATAGTTTAAGGCACACAAATGCAAGTTTCTGATGTGCATCTGTGAAATTTGAAAAGGAATGCTGTTTTGTGCCAACAGTATAGCGACAAAAATAATCCTGATTCACTGCTAAAGTTATATAATCTACTGTATACTAATAAAAGGCAAAGCCCTCACTGACTGACTGACTCACTCACTGACTGACTCACTCATCACTAATTTTCCATCTTCCCGTGTAGGTAGAAGGCTGAAATTTGGCAGGCTCATTCTTTACAGCTTACTTACAAAAGTTGGGCAGGTTTCATTTCGAAATTCTACGCGTAGCTGTCATAACTGGAACCTACTTTTTCATCCATATACTGTAATAGCCTGCAGCTCACTCACCGTGTAAGGCAGAGTTGCATCATCACACCTCCCATGTAATTGAGTGCTTGCCCATATAAGGCCATCCATCAGCGGCAATCCAATAGAAACTCTGCCGCTAAATATTCACGGATGAAAGGCTGTGCTTATGCAGACAAAGATGAGATGGTCAGGGTGGTGTTTGGCACAAACTCAGCGAAACTGCGAGAGAAACTTTTAAGTGCCGGGTCTTAGCTAACATTAAATAAAGCCGTAGACATCGCACGAGATGGTACAAGCACAGCTGAGAACCTTCGATGCATGTATACCGAGCGGCTCACGTGAACTGACTGTGAGCGCAGTTCGCAGACTAAAAGCAACAGCTCCAAAGAGCGCTGAACAAAAACTGCATTACACAATTGAGAAGGCAGCAAAAAAATATGAATCGAGTGACGCATACAAGCACCTACTGTGGAAACAAAGCAAATGGTGGAAAAAGTCAATGTCCAGCTTAAGGAGGACAGTGTAAAAAAACCTGTGCATGCAATGTGTCATGTCTCAGATAAAGAGGAAAACAAGCTGTTTATTGATGCAGTGAGAAACGAATCGATGAATGAAACCTGTTATCTTTACAGCGGTTGACAAACACGGAATGTAACTTGAACGCCACACATCCTCCAAATACGAACCTGCTTGAAAGAATAATGCTAATCAAATCCTTGATGACAGCAACAGTCATAACAGTCACAAAACAATTACATTGACAATCATGTTACGTTATTTTTAAAATGTTCCCTTTTCTTTTTCATAACTTCTTTAACACACTACCTACCCCGATCTACATACTGTCAAATAAATGGACCACACAGCATGGCGCAACACAAGAGGCTTCGCCTCTAGCGCTGACATCCGTGGTTCAATTCCCGAGAGGGGGTGCAGTGAGTGTGTACGCCTGAGGAGCCCAGAATTAGGACGAAACACGTGTCGTGTACTCTTTGCATTATTTGACAGTAAAACTATTTCAACATATATATATATATATATATATACACACATATATATATATATATATATATATATATATATATATATATATATATATATATATATATACACACATACAAACAGTGGAACCTTGGTATACGTCCTTAATTCGTTCCAGACCCTTTGACTTATACCAAACAGGACATATACCAAACAAATTTTTCCCATAAGAAATAATAGGAAAATGATTAATCCGTTCCCATGAAAAAAAAAAATCCTATTGCTATTGGCATATTATACATTGATGGGGTTGTATAAAATAATTTAAACACTGCTTAATACTAAAATACATAAATACAAAAGCAATTAGATAAAATAAATGAAAATTTTACCTCACTTTACTTTTTAATAACATCTTTGTTTTTCACAATCGTAGATACCGTCGTTCTCAGCAAACGGTATGCAACAGCCATGTCCCAGATATGCATGCCACCTTCATACTTTTCAACAATCAATTCAAATTTACATGAAAAAAACACAAAATCACGTTGTGACGATGCAGGTTTGCTGTATGCTCCCATCTGCTACCGGGGAGCCCTTGCACCGTCGGTAATGTGCCTCACTGCTAACCGCCTTCGGTAAAGCAAGGGGATGGTGAAAAAGTGCAAAGTGCTTTTATTAAAGCAATTAACAAAACAAGGTGTTCAAATTAAAGTGCAGTCTCCAAAGTTCCAATAAATAATCCATAAAATCAGAAGTGAAACGTGGAGGTTAAAAACAATAGAAAAAATAGAACAATAGAAAAAACAACGAAGTTAAAATAGAGCAGGAAGCATTCTTTTAAAAAAAAGCCCGGTGCCTTTTCACCTGGCGGCCCCCCCTGCTTCCTTTCTTTTTACTCCCCTTCAAGCCAACTCGCGCTTCTGTTTATCAAGATAAGCAGCCCTCTCTCTCTCACTCACTCATTTACTCAACCTCCCATCCTTTTTTTCTTTTTACTCCCCTTCTAGCTGACTCGCGCTTCTGTTTATCAAGATAAGCAGCCCCAGGAACAATCATGAATGCGGACGTCCCTCACAAGTGGACTTTGGTGAGAAACGCCCACATCGCTAATCGCCCTGACAACCTTCAGCCACATAACCACCATGCCCCTCACCAAGCTGCGGCGCGTGATTATTTATTTTAAAGCTGGACTTTGACAGGAGCTGTGGACCCGCTATATCACACACGTGAAAGTTCACAGAGAGTTATAGCGAGGGTTGTTCACTGAATGCTAGCAACTGGCGCACTAACGCTCGTGGGCAGTCGTGGCTTTGTCTCGAGAGAGGTAAACAAGGTTAGCACGCGAGTCGTATTCCAAACAAAGGTCGTATACCAAGCAAAATTTTTCGTGTCCAAACAGGACGTATACCAAGTTGGACTTATTCCAAAGCAGACGTATACCAAGGTACCACACTGTATATATGCATACATACACACACATATATATATATACACACACATACATATCAGCACTTCCTGATTCATTTTACCCTCGCACCCCCTGTGACGGACAAGACCAACTTTGCACCCCCTTGGTTTGAGAAGTATGAAAAAAATATGAGGTTAACACAGAAAGACAGATCACCAATTGAAGCTTTATGAATAATGGATACTTTATTCGCCATCAATAATTGTTTTGGTAAAGCCATACTCAGTGTAATCCTCCTTCCATTTTCTAATTTTTTCGCGACTAGCCATGGTTAAATGAACGGTGAAAAAGTAAGAGCGAAGCACCGGTGACTTATTGAGGCAGGCAGGCGAGAGCACAATAGCTCACAGGCTCGATGTGTTGCGCATCAAGTCGATCTAAAAAGCGCGCTCAAAAAACATATCTTTTCAAGTAAGTAGGTTCTATTTAGTCGACAGAAATATTTTTGGTAGGAATGTAAGTTGAATTTAGTCTTTATGCAATGATGACTAAATTTAACTTACATTCCTAACAAAGATATTTCTGTCGACTAAATAAAAATTACTTATATTTAAAATTTAAATAGAACTTCAACACATACGATAGTTCATAATTCCCACGCAGTACTAAGTGCACATAAGAGCGGAAGTCATCCATTTTAACAAGCAGCGTATTGCACTGATACGAAATACACTGCCCATTTAATTATTTAGGAATGGATAGATAAATTAAGATTTTGTACAAATAATGTTTTTCATTTTTCTTCCTCGATGGATTCTGGCACCCCCAGCAACAGTTGCTCGCACCCCAAAGGGTATATATATATATATATATATATATATATATGTAGATATATGTATATATATATGTGTAGATATATGTATATATGTGTGTGTGTGTGTATATATATATATGGATATATATGTGTGTGTGTATATATATATGTACAGTAATCCCTCGCTATATCGCGCTTTGACTTTCGCGGTTTCACTCTATCATGATTTTAAATGTAAGCACATCTAAATATATATCACAGATTTTTCGCTGGTTCGCGGATTTCTGCAGACAGTGGGTCTTTTAATTTATGGTATAGCTTCTGGACCCAAGTAACCCTGAACTGCCTTCATCGAGCATGTTAGACAATATTATATGAGTGAATACTTAGGCTTAG
Organism: Polypterus senegalus; assembly: GCF_016835505.1. Classification (NCBI taxonomy): domain Eukaryota; kingdom Metazoa; phylum Chordata; class Cladistia; order Polypteriformes; family Polypteridae; genus Polypterus; species Polypterus senegalus. The sequence goes on from NC_053158.1 coordinate 67,427,132, forward strand.
TATATTAGTATATTCTGCTTTATCTATACGGCTAGCTCTCAGTTATTTCCCATTAATTTCTGTTCTACTTCAAGCTGGTGCTTGGCATCAAATGTTATGTTTACCAAGTAAACATTCCAATAGCTAACCTAGTGTCAAACTAGCATATACTGTATAACAACATACACTGTACTGTGAATTGTAATCCTGCTGATATTTTAGGTTGGGGGATTCTTGACTTGGATATGTTCAAACATGTACAGTACTTGACCTTTAAACTTAATGATTTCCTGAAATAGCCTGCATGTCTAAGAAGGGGCTATACAAATTAGAAAAAGGCAAGTGCTTATTAAGATGGAAAGACTGTCATTTCTTTCGCCATACAATTTCAATGAATGCATACAAATATCTTTCCTGTATGGGATTTCTAATGAGTGTCTGCACATTTTGAATTATTGAAGACTGTTAATAAATAGTCAGTAGGCCTTTTCAAATACTGAAAATATTAATTTAATGATAGAAAGTAATATGTACATACATGTAGTTCAGTGAAAAGTAAATCATTACTCAGTATTTTAGTCATCTTCATTTTGTTTAAACAGAAACAGTATAAATTTTACATTTTTTGTCCAGCAGAGGGCAATCAAATAAAAAAAAACATTTTTTCAAATCTGTGAAATACATTTAAGAACTCTCCCTGTTTTTGACATCAGCAGCACACACATGAACAAATGCTTTCACTTTATATAAACATTAAATAAGAAAGTGATATGAGTGGGAACCAAATAAACCTCACCAGTAAAAAACATTTTGTGAGCTGTCAAAAAGCAAATCCCTAAATCATTTGGCATGTCTGTGAATATGCTTGAATAGTTAACCTCTTATCTTTTAAGAAATGCCCTAATGGGTTAATGAAATAGACCAACTAACAGATAACAAAACAAAATAAATGGTTTAAATGATTAACACTAATTTGTAAGGTCAATTTTTTATTTATAATGAATATACAGTACTTCCAAAGAACAGGCCACAGACTAAAAGTGTTTATTTTTTGTATGTATGATCATTTTTAAATAAACAACAAATGGTCCATTGTTAAAGTGTCACTATATCAGTCACTTTCTTTATAAATGATAGCTGTCTTGATAGATCCTTGTGCTTCCTCAACTTGCACATAGCATAAAGACTTGTATTAGGTCATTTTGAACTGTCTTTCAACTTGTATGGCTGCCTAAGAACAAAGCAAGTGAACCTTTCTTCATCTCATATTCTGTCTTTCAGTTATCAAACCAGGCAGTCTGTTTGTAGTAAAGAAGGTGGCACACCTGAGCCAAAAAACCTTAGTACTGTTACCTACAGTACTTAATAAAGTCAACAGAACACACAGCAAAACAGAAATGCTCTGCAAGTCTCCAACACATATTGACTCGATACTGAGGAAGAAATGCTGCATTTAAGGCTTAAGAGCTTTTTCATACCATTCTTAATAAACCTGATACTGCAGTCATCCTCCCCAGACTACAATCAGGTGCAAATGTTACAGGATATACATTGATGTACACTGAAATACTGTAACTGCCATGTTTAAATGAGTGATTAAAAGATTAAATGTAAAAGAATAAAAGTGTCTTTAGGAGGCTAAGCTGCAAGGAACTAATAATCTATGGCTTCTCCAGATGAAGCAGTGGGACTACAGAAATCTTTGAGCAATTTGCATAACTAAACATAGGAAGCTGATAAATAATACATATATTATGCTTTTATAGAGAATGACATATAAAAAAATACTGTTACTGACAATGTTCAGTGAAGCATACTTGGATAACAAAGAACACCTGTTTCATAGGTTGCCCTAGTTTCTTAGGCAAGTTTCATTTCATAACTTTTACAGTTGGATCTGAAATACTGCACTTGATGTGTTACTTTAGCTAAGAAATGCAAACTGTAGATGAATATCACTGCCAAAAATACAACAACAGGTACAGGAAAGCTGACTATCTGTCGAAATAATTTCCGTGCTTGAATGTCTGCTAATGTCTTACTACTAAACAATCATAATGATCAGTTCAACATGGAAGATTCACATTTTCACTATTGCAGTTAATTTTTTCTATTTCTGCTCTTAATCATTTTAAACATTTCACTCTGCTAACTGCTGACTTTATTGAACTATCAATCATCTTTTACATTTAATCAGTCTAAAAGTGACAAAATTGTCATACTCTACCCACTGTCTTTTTTTTTTTTTTTTGAAAATTTGAGATTTCTTTGTCATTGAAGTTCCATGGTACTGACAATTAATTTTCTAGCCTATAGGCACTGTGAGCACTTTTGCACAGAAAAAAATAGAGTCTGCTAGAATTCTCCTATTTGGTTTATAGTACTACCTGTATTTATTTAACATGATTATCAGTTAATTCCTAAAATCCACTGCAAACTGATTAACAGGAACTTAAAAGTGAAACATAACTGACAAGGGACAGCATTAGATTTCAGGCTTTTAAATTATTATTTTGTTGGTTAACCTTAGCTTTTTTGTTTTTTGCACTATCCAAGTCAAATCATAGTCAAACCAAGTATGACCCCAGACACAATTTAAGGGGAGGCTAACTCATACAACATCTATCTGGAGTTATGTGAAAGCTGCACAAAAAGCTGCCTAAATATTAATACAAATGTTAATACTGTAATTTATTTAAGAAGCAAACCTTTCATCAAGTTTCCCATATTATTTAAATATAATGCTCTGCACTGTAAAGAATATACTGTAATTTCTTTAATAAAACACATCCACAATCAGGCTGTCATGTGCTATTAGAAATTGCAATAAACACAAAGGGAAGTAATATGTCTAAAACTTTGCAGACTTTAACACAACTCTAAGGTCTGTGTATATGAATGTTAACACTGCTTCTATAAAGATTACTATATCAAGTTTCAAAGAAGAAACCCTGTATTTTTTAGTAGTCAGTTTACTATAGTTCACATTTTTTGTATAATCAGTTCACTAGAATTATCCTCATTTGCATTTCTCTAGAACTATAAATAGTCACTCAAGTGATTATTCCCTTCCCAAATTCCCAGAACACAGTAAAAGCACTTAGTCCAATTTGGACATATGTTTGAGACAAAATTTGAATTCTGCACTGAATGTGGGACACCAACATTTTTTCAAATGCTTTCCATCTATCTACAGAAATGTCACAGTAATAATGTCCATGATATTTGCTTTGTAAGAAAAAATATTAAGCAAGTATTGGTAGTTTCCTCAAAGCTTCAACAAAATGTATTCAGACATACTTCCTTCTACATCACTTCTTACAGAAAACTAACAAATTCTTTCCTGATATCAGTACTTTCAAGAAATTACACAATTATGATTTTAATTAAACTTATTAACATTTCTCTTCAGTCTCCTTAACTGTTTTGGAAACACTTGTTTAAACATTGCTATATTAAACATTCCTCTTTTGCTTGAATTAGGAAACACTTTTCACGGTTTCATTGTACTAAGGATGTCAAATGACAAGAAAAAAGCAAACTTCAGTTATGTTGGCATGATTTTACAAAGGGATGCAGTTTCTCAGAATAAAAGCTATAGTAAGAGTACCATACTTCAGTTTGGGATTGAGATGTTAGATGTTGAAAACGTAATGCTGTTGAATAAAGTCTAGTTATGGTATAAACCAAAATAAACTCAAGTGTTTGAAATAACAGAAATATAGAAAATATGCAATTAAATATACATGCATGCACTGCACAAATAAACAACCTGGGTTTATGAGCACTCTGTTATTTAAAATTCTTATTTATTTATTTATTTTTTGTAAATCAAATGCACGAGCAAAATGATATTTATTTGGGTAGTTTGCATATGTTGGTAAATAAATGTCATTAATGTCTAAGTAACATGAAAAATAATTACCTCAGCAAAATTTAGCAAATCCCGATATACTATAAATCACTGGGCAGATAATCTATGAACAAATGTTTTAAGAGTAAAAGACCTTTGCTAATTTTACATCAAATATGACAGATTTCAAATAAAAGAAATCGTTTCTCTTTTGAACTACTGATATAAACTTCCTAATATTGCTGTAACATAAAACAAGGATGCTAGTCCCAATAAGCAGATGACTGCACTCCCCACACAACAAAAAAGCTAAACTCTTGAAAAGAACTTACTTTCCACTTACCATTTACTTTGTCTAGTTTATGGCCTTTGACAGCATTGTTATATTCCTGCTCTAAGCATCACTAGTTGCTTTACTATACACAAGAGGATATGAGACACAGCAATGTATACTTATTTCTTTACTCCTGACTGGATTGAAGACATAATGGTGTAGCTAGAAAGAGGCAGAAAGCCAGTAGCATCACACCACAAGATGTGCTTGCCAAAGCAAAGTCTGTATATAACTTACACATTTCCAGTTCAGAGTGTGTGTGAAATTGTGCAAGGCATTTCTATGCAAAGTTAAATCTGCCTAGTCTAGTCGTTAATTTAAAAATATATCACCACTGTTTTGAAGAGCAGTAAAATCTTGACAAATGAATGGCAGCAGAGTGATTTTATAATCTTAAAATTTTAAGCAAGCAGGTATTTTTTTTAACTTAATAGCATATACTGTAGTCCAGACATTTTTATTTTTGCAATCTTGTGTACATTTTTTAATGATTGAACAAGGTAATAAATATCATTCAGCCTTTAATGCTAAAGATATTCTACCACTCACACTAGATTAATTTGAAATAACGTACATTCAAAGCATAACATTTCTGTTGTCATACTAGCTGAACTTAGTTCCAACATGAGGTGACAGAGTCGAAATTATAGAGTTATAGCTAACATGTTAATGGAAAACAAAGAAAGGAGGACTGAATACATTGGTTAGAATAAAAAAGGTTTCTTTCTATAATATATAATATTATTTATTTTTGAACTGTGTTAGTTACCTAATCATGGACTTAAAAACAGAGGAGCAATGGAATTGGGGTACAATCACTGAGAAGACAAGTATGGAATGGACTTCACAGAGACATTTACTTTTAAAAGGCCCCATTTTATACCCTTTGTAATTTATTTCAATTTTCACCCTTCTCTAATGTAGTTATTCTCTAATCTTTAGTTTTACGGACCATGTCCTCCCTTAGTTTGTGTCTGTTTACATATAAGGTGCAATTTTCTAATCTAATACATAATAGTATATGTACAAATACCTAAATTACTAACACTCTTCAATTACATGCGTCTTTATAGTTATTCATAGACAGAAAGTCTGCACACGACAAAAGATCAATATGACTTTACAACTGGCTAACTTATATACTATATTTTGCAAAATGAAAAAAAACAAAAAAAACTGCAGATTAAACATAAATACTATATAACTGTGAGAATAAGTTGATAAGTTAGTTGCCCTGTTTGATTGCCATTTTTCATGGTTTACTGTGAATAAGAAGAACAAAACTATTATTGAATAGGTTGATGACCCCCTCTGACCCCCCTGCATCTGACCTAAACAACTTTATTAGAATGTGGAGACACATTTATAATCATTAGTGCAAAATTCAAGCATATTTTTTTATTGTTTATTTCTAAAGTAATCTTTAAAAAAAGAAAAAAATATTTTATGAATATATATTATTTCTATACCTAATACTTATTTTTTTGTAGATTATGCATTGGCTCAGATGAAAGATACCTGTCAATTTCTACTAAATGACTATGACTATAGTGCTTGAAAAGGTAGGCTTTGATTAGAAATACTATAATGGATTACAATAAGTATCAAGCACTACAAACTCTTTTTTTTTAACAAGTGTGATACAGAAAAAGGTTAACTATTTCTACAACATTCTTACAATGAGAATTACTGTCTAAAATCACTCAGTATTGTTCTGTTGTGTGTTTGCATACAGGGCCAAACAAAATCTATGCAAATTAAGACAGACCAACTATTACAGTAACAGGCTGAAATAGGAAAGTAAAACTTTGCTTTTGCGTTTGTTGTGGGAACATCATTAACTTCCTGTAATAACCACATATATTTCTTCATATATTAAATCCTTCTACAATACATATAATCCTTGCTGATGACTACTGTTGTTTTCCAGCAAAACAGGTCATACTGCTTACTTTATATGGGCTATTATATCTTTATAGTTACATACTCTCTATATTTTTAATTGTTCAAAATATGGGAAGTTTCTGAATTTTCTCTGTCAACTTATTGAAGTTTTACAGCACGACAGAGTGGGAACAGTCTCCACGACTACAGCTCTAATTACAGTGCCCACAATACCACATAAAGAGAAGGATTTCACTTGCAGTTTCACTACCTACTACAAAAGGTTCAGAAGTAATGCACTCTATGAACATGTGTGGGCTGTAACTTTAAATTCATTTTTTTTTAAAGTGCTGCATCATTGTGTGAAACAACTGATGTGGTAACATGCTACACTTTCTTCATTGGAGGATTTCAAATAAGTTGAAGATTTGTAGAGTTTTTGATAATTTTGTGGAAATTGTCCTGGTTATTTTTATTGTAGTTTCACAGGCTTCCAAAAAGCTTTAAGAAAACAAAAAACAGTACATATAACCATAATTTTAAAAGGTATATATGAAAACCTAAGAATTAACTGCTAATTATTATTTTTTTTCAAATACTTATTTAATTCAAATGAATCCTATCTGATATCTGATGCTACAGTAGTTTAAACAATGAAAGAACTTATCTTAGTACAAAAGGCAAGGCTATATGCAGATTTACATAATTAGTAACTAAAAAAGTTTAGTGATACACTTTGCTGTTAAAAAAAAAAAATACAGTATACATTTAGTATGTAAGCAACAATGTGTAGGCTACCAAGTCCTATTTGACAATGTGGTATTAGGGATCATTAAAGCAGTGTCATGGCAGACACTACTGATATAGTTTACATACACCGAGTCAAATGTTCAAATCCAATATTTAAATAATGTCTGTTTATGCTCAAAATAAAATGATATGACTCAGACATTTGTGCAAACTTGTTTATAAGCTTCATTTCTGAGGGTACAAAATTGTATGATGAATTAGGTTTGAAATAAAAAATATATATATTCGTTAATAGAACTACATTACATTATACTTAATATTAAGACAATATTAAAAAAAGTCATAAAAACATAATTATGCCCTTCATTCAGTACATACAACTCAGTAAATTAGAAAATGCATACTAATTTCATTCAGGTTTTATAAAGTAAGTAATATTTGAAGTAAGCAGAAGTATGTTTAAAAAATATTATAATGCTTCTATAATAATTAATGAGCAGAGTAGTGTTGATTGTTCATTTCAAGGGAGAATTTTTCGGAAGTGTATACTTTATATGGTGTACACACAGAATCTTTAACACCCTCACTCAGGAACAATTAATTAATATTTCTGATACTGTGTCATAGCAAGCATTAATGGAGCATTTGCTCTAATAATAGCATAAACAAATACCCTGATATTTTATTTATGTTTATTGTCCACTTGCTCGATAATAACCCATCCATCAATCAGTTTTCTCAACCTGCTTATTAAGGCCAGAGTCATTGAGAAGCTGGAGTCTATCCCAGCAAGCATTGAGAGCAAAGCGGGAACAATCCTCAGACAGGGCGCCACCCCATTGCAGGGTAAATGCTCATTCATACATCATGATAAATAAAGCCAATTTAACAAGGGTACTTAATTTAAGTGTATTATATTTGAAAAGCTACTACTCTTTAAGGTCCAGCAGCAGTGAAGAAATGCTGATTAAGGCTTAATTTCATTACAGGGCATTCTGAAGCCTGGGAATCTGGCTTTAAGGGGCAGAAACCAATCCAGGTATGTATTTGTTATAGAGCATACTTACATACACCATCATAACCAAACAATACACCTAAAACACAGATGTTAGGAATGTGGGAGGAAGTTCAGAGAAATCATACTTGAACATGAGCAGCATGTGTTCTTGGATCTGAAAAAGTTATGGCACTAACCACTAAACTATAATGCCAAATAATAAACTGGTAACACTAAAAAGAAATAAATGCATGCAAACATACTTATACAGAAGTAAGAATACCACCAACTCATATACTGACAAGATACCATTAAAAGGTCTACCGGAAAATCTAGGTAGACAACACTTTCCACTGAGCTACAGATGACTATGCCCAATTAAAGCTGTAGTGATTACATCTATTTGTATTTTTCCTTTAAATAATTATTTCCATTATTCTGCATTATGCCAAACTGTAATTTTCTATGCTGTAAGTGCAGTCCAACATAATTTTATTTACAAAAGAAAATTTGCATAGTAATTAACTACACTGTACATTCTTAAAAATGAGTGTTATCAATCTTCCTTAAAATATATACATTATGGGTTGTATAAAATAAAAATTGCTTAGCCCAAAAACCCAACATTGTTTCAACCAACAAATGAAAACATAATGACATGTGCATTTAACATGTTTACAGTACTCACAGTTTTGATTTTTTTGTTAATAAAAAAAAAGGTAAAAATAATATCCTTGATCGATCACCAGCAACAGATTTGTTAAGAATGAATTAAGCTTCTGTAAATTCAATAGGATTCTATAAGGAACTATAAAATAAGTGCCACATGCAGTCTATCATCTCATCCCCTCATTTTAGTGAAAAAAAGCATTTTCAACATGAAACAGGAATGTTGGAGTGCATTTCTTCTACTGTGTGGAGGTCAAGCTCAAAGAGAACTGGGTGTACTTTCTGTTGCAGAACACCCAATGAAAATCTACTTTCTGATAAGTCAAGAAACACGTAGATGCAGTCTGCTGATTACTCATTTTCAAGTTATCTTTGCTTTTCATTGCTATCATGCGCCTCAAAAATAACAAATCAATAGTTTTTTGTATCATTTAAGGGACCACATTTCCTGTGCAATGGCAGCTTTGTTTTTTATTTTTTAAATATGGCAGCATTTTTTAAAACAAATCTTCTTTTTCAGTTCCTTGAATCTTATTAGAACTTTGATTTTTAAATTGCTCTTTCTATTAATGGTTTTACAGTTACATTTAAAGAATATATGAAAACAGGGAAAAAAGATTATGTGAAACAAATGATACAATTTGGTGTTGTAGAGCATTATCCAAAAGCTTGAGAGATGCAAGTAGAAAACGGACATTTGCTTATGTATAACATTTATGCAGAGAGGTACTACACTGAGAGAGAGGCATGATAAAGCAGGCAATAGAGATTCACTGACTATGGTTTCTAGCTAAGATGCCATCTACAATACGTGTGCATATCCTAAATTTGTTCTTAGGGGTTCTTCTTTAGTTTTCATTTTTTTTTGGAAATCTGAATACTGGCTGCTAGATGGATTTAGATTTATAAATTGCCCTGTGAGGCAACTTTCTGGAGGATGGTTTTTGCCTCTTAGCTATTATTACTCAGATAGGCTCAAGCTGCCTACAACCCTAAACAGTGGACTTAAAAATGGATCAGTGAAAGCACATTTGCTCTAGCCTACATTACATAAATGGCTGATAATGTCCTACCATCAATTGTTCATGTCAGACAGCAACATTCTGCCATTGGATATTTAAATCAGTTTACTTAATATTTTTAGATACTAGACCTAAAATGCTGGCACATAATACAAACTGCTAACATGGCAGTAAAATTTCCTAATGCCCCCAAATAATTCATACATTCAACTTATACCATTTTACATTGTCACAACTTAAATCTTCTAAAATAATCCAGTGTCTTAAGAGTCATTTTACAATTCCAGGAAAACAGAGGGAAAAGCAACAAGAGTAAAACTCTTGGTCAGAGTCACTACTGTTAAATAATGTATACTGTTAACAACAGCTGAAAAACAAACATAATTTCTAACACTTTGCTTTCTTTTGTAAGATATGGTACATACTTTATAGTACCATGCTACTGAATTTAACTAAGCAGATAAGAAAAAAGTTGGACAGATCGACAGACTTCATTATGTTTAAAGTGATATTTAAGAGACTAGAAACACTAAAAACAAACATTTAACATGTTACTCTTTGTGTTATCAAACCAAGTATATCATCGTTTGATGAAAGTATTTTGCCAAATTTCCTTTAGTCTATGTTTATCCATATATACTGCATATATTAGGTTTGCATTGTTATATTACCATAAAATATCTTTAAAATGCAACACTGAACTGGTTAGGCAGGTAGAAAATTGATCGGTAGAAAAATCTGACTTTTTTTTTTAATACTCTAATCTGTCTCCTGTCTATATTACCCCATATTCAGCTATTTGCAAGTCTTCCCTTAACAATGTTGAAATTGATCTAAAAGTACAAATTACAAGCCAAATCCTTCTGGAAGATCATGTATGAATAGAAAGCTCTCTGTAAAATTATATTTTTGAATATGTTTCTTTAAACTATACCATTTTTTATTAGAACATATACAAAGACAGATAAAATATTAAATTACACTCCATAACTTTTGCATTTATTTTAAATCATAAATAAGTGGGCAAATAAATTTACAGAAAACTTCTTTCCTACAACATATGTGCCAGGAATTAACAATGCTACAGTGGAGCTTTAAGCAACTGCGACCATTTCAAAAATATGGAAACTATTGATTGGTCATCAGAGCATTGCCCTCTGCTAATTAAAGAATGACCACTATTTGCAAAAAGTCAACACAATTATCAAATGAGCAGATGATTCAGTATGAACTGTCATTGACTTGAAGGTTATTTGAGGGGTGCTTTGCTTATAGGAAAAAGAAAATATAAATACCTACGCTGTGTGTAAGAAACAATAATACCCATTCTCTTCAGGATAGTTACTTGTTACTTTAATTTTCATTAAACCTCTTAGAAAGATATAAAACATTAAATTGCCTACAGATGCCATCCATATTGCTACAAAGTAAATTTCAAAACCTTCCATTCTAACATATACATAAATGGCAAGAGAAGCAGGATTTGAACATCTACCCTTTAAAATTCAAATCCAGATCATATGGTCATTAATGTACTGTTTGCAGATATGCATATAATTAGAACTTTATTGACTTTATAAACAGGTCTATTTCAATAAAAGAATACTTAAAGGAATTAATGATGCAATAAACAGGTGCCCTAGTATACATTATTAATAATTCCAAAGTAAATAATAGCAGCGTCTTAAGAACATTTCATTTCAATTTTGCAAGAAGAAAAAGATGCTTTAAAGCTAGTGAAACTCTATAACAGAATGTACCCAATGCTTATTCTGACACTACTAAGTGTAGTAATGAAACTTGTACAGTCCAGATAAGTGCATACTTACATCCAAACCCAAGTTCATTCACAATGACTTAATTACTCAAAGAACTGGAAATCAACCTAACTGGCATATTATAAATGTTTGGCTCTAAACCACCCAAAGAAACACAGGGGAATGTGCAAATCTACTGTATATGGACAGTGAGTTGGCTTGGTTATGCAGTCCGGGTAGCTCTAGGGTGACGGGGAGGGATGTCACCCTCCACCTGGAACATTCCACATTTGTGCCACAAAATCTTAAAAGTAATTATTTGGGATTTTGCTCTAATAAAAGCAAAATATTACTAAACCTTATAAATTTAATGGGCTATGAGGCAGTAGTGCTCACATTTGTACCAGTGTCACCCCAAAAAGAAAATGTTAATGTTCTGATCAAAAGATGCTCAACAAAGTCTCCAAATCTCCATGTTAACATTAAAGGATCTCAAATCACCTCTCATAAACATATGTGAACTCTCATCAAATAATTATAGCATTGACTTGTCTGTCTCAGACATGCTATTGTAGAAATGTACTTGAACTACTTAGAATTTCTAGTAAATTTTAGTCATATATTTATGTTCTTTGTGGAGAACACAAATGTACACGTTTTTTTAGTCTCTTTGACAAATCCTTTAACAATGATTCTAGCCACATTGTTCTTTTTTGTTTTCAAAGGCATTTTTCCCTTGTTCATTTACAAACTAAATATTCAAAATTCATTCAAATAGAACCTTTAAATAAAATATTAGAATTCTAATCTTCTGACAAGTTTCCATTTGAAAAGTCATTATGTTTGCTTACTTGCTGGCAGTCCAAAACTATACGGAGACAGAAAATAATTATTTGCAGATTTAGGAAAATTATCTAAAAAAGTAAAATCTAAATTGAAGCTGCACAGATGTTTAAATAACGTCTAACAAATTTTATTTTTGAAATAAAGATGCAATAACGATAAGGCCAAAAAAAATTCTCCATATTTTTCATTAACATCTGCACAGTATAGAACTGAAAATGTCAGACACAAGCAATAACCCTATTGTATACAAGATAACAATGGACAATTTACTTTACAATGGCAAGATCTCAACAAATGAAATACCACATCATTATCTTATAATCGGATACTGTAAAGAATTTGAAAACATTTTTTAATGTATGTTCTTTTGATCTAAACTTGGTAATCAACAACTTATTTTTTTACAGATTACATTTTATTAATCATTATAGAACATTATTACAAAATGGCTCCTATTAGTCTGAAAATATATGGTATAAATGTTTTACATACATTTCTCCTTACATAAATGAATTCACAGGCTGCAGGTCCTTGGAATGGTGAAGGAATTATAGAACTTGGAAAAAGTCACTGCAGATACCGGCAGAATGTGCAACTCCACACAGTCTCTGCACTGGGATCTGAACCTACTGTAGAGTACTAGATGCCACAGAATAAATACTCAGAAAGGTTTTTAGTTTGGACAGATTTTTGTACAAGTGGTTGACCTCTATAGGTGTTCTTGCTGTGATTTACATACCACAGATCAATTCATAGACTTTTCATAACTAGACACTGAGGGGAGAAAAGTCCTTTGCCATAAATCAGCCCATTGAGAGTTTATAAAAGAGAAATTATATATAGTTACATTTGACAGCTACATTAAACAGATTTTTAAAAAGCACAGAAAAAGATATATGTGTATACCCAGCAACAGTAACTTTACTAAATATAATCATCAAAATGATTGTTCTCCTAAAAATATGATTATACAAACCAAAATTGTATAAACACAAGTACCTGGTCTATGTCAGTTGCAGGAATAAATAGTTCAAATCTTAAATTAAACAATGTCAATTTTAAACACATTGCTCAGTTTTGTAGATTATGTCCTCATCTTAAAATTGCGTATGATGAAAAATGATATTTTACATTATTTTTTTCAAATTCCTTGAGGAAAAATGTTAAAAGCATCTTAACTATTAACATCATAAAATAATTCTTAATTGTTATTTTAGTTGCCTCAGTCAGTTGCATATAGTCAACTTTTAATGCTAGCAGAAGAGCAGCAACTTGGTACTAGCATGGTTTGAAATAAAACCATCTTTAACACTTCTGGAATGAGCTCTTATGACATCATATTATGGAACATCATGTCTGCTTTATGAACTATTATAAATAAGCAGATTGTAAGAATAAAGTTATGTAATAGGAATGCAAATGCACACAACAAAAATGTTAGTTTTTTGTCTTTCGTTTTGTACATGAGGAGAAAAACTTGGGTATTTCCTCATGATCAGGTTACTTGAGGTAAACATTTCTTGGCCCCCAAAACATGTTCATTAGCACACCAGGCAGGAGCACCCCTTAGCCCTCTTTTTGGTCATTCACTTTAAATATTAAACCTAGACACCTGAGGAAGATTAGTAGATATACAATTGTTTTCAAAATTACCTCAACCATTCTATGTACAGTGTAACTTGTACACATGAGTCAGATTATTAATTAGACCCAAGGACTGTCTGGCAATAATACTGCACAAAAGTAATGAGTTTAGAATTTTGCAACACATTAAATTGGAACATCTTATAATCTAGAAACATAATATTCTTAACATCATAATAACTATGCACCAATAAAAAACATTGTTATATAACTCATTTTAACATCTTGTATAAAAAAAAAATCACAAACAAAAGTAAAACTGCAATCTCCTTATTGACTTCTTCTTCTTCGACTTCTAAAGCCAGATATTATTTAATTTGTGTCACTATGTAATCATTTCTCTTTGGCCTTTCACGTGCCCTCGTGACAAACTGCCCAGTTAATTGATGTATATGGTTATCTCTGTATGCATTTTTTGCCCCTTATATTACATAAAAATTCCTGTGTTTTACTGTGTAAACCACTCCGTGATAATGCACATGGGTAAAGGTATTCAGTATTCTAAAGAATACTGAAAAACACGCACAGGTTTTCTTCTTAGGGACGCAACATGACGTGTCCACCTGCGGAGGCTACTGCTATGCTATCGGTGTACTGTATATACCTGTGCATGTACTTTATATAAATCTGAAGGATTCCAATGGGTGGCAGGGTGGGAATCATCACAATGATAAAACAATTTTCAGCTTCTCTGTGTTGTGAATTTCCCGAAACATCCATTAAATACCCAGGACACCTTGCCACAATATCTCTGAAAAGGATGAATGTTTAATGATTACATCTACCAATCCAGGGACGTGCCCATTTCAGCAAACATTCCCTTGATGGAGCATCAGCTCAATGCAAGGTGAATACAAGCACACACTAGTGTCTTTTTAGCATCACCAAATATCCAAACCTGCATGTCTTTGGAAAGAAACTGAAGCACACTGTGGAAACCCATCAGGAAAACATGCAAACTCTAGGCAGGGAACACCAGGGACATGACTGCCTATGAGGCAGCAGCGCTACTGCTCCGTCACCGTGCCGCACCCACATACGTAATTATTAACAGTATTAATTATTTAAATGAAGTTAACGATTTATCTGTAAAATTTAACATACATGCTTTAACACATTTCATCAAGAAAGTGATATCAAGTATAAATCATAGAATTGTAAATGTGCAGAGAGTTGGAATATCATAAATGTAATGTGTTCTATGTGGCAATCGCTGCCTGCCGCTGCTATCAGCACAGGAGGAAGACCCAGAACCACAGGTGGGATGGTTTTAAGATGATATTTACGATGTTCAATATTAATGACAAAATAAATTATGAGATTAAAGTAGAAATTTCCACTTTAATCATGAAATAGACCTTTTTTTCTTCACTGCGTCCCTTATTATTTTACCTCTGTGGCTCAATTACACTTCTGTAAAATCTGATCCGCAACTCATAAGAAATTTATACTTGCCCCTCCCTTTTACTGCTTGTGGACACTCAGCCTTCCCTGTTTTTACTTTTAAAGCCAATAATCACAAGCACAACTCTTCTTCCATCAGCATATTCTCACTTCCTCTGCTGTAGGTATGCGACACTGACGAAAACTATGAACTACTGACTGCAACATTATCAACATACCAATCGAAAAGGCAGTAACAAGCATGAATGTGATTGCTTACTGCGCACACACTGCCTTTGTGTTGTTGATAGATAGAACTTTATTTCCCAGTGAGAAATTTTGCTTTTTACAGAAGCTGGAAACTGATGGACATTATGGTCTGAACAAAACCGAATGACTAAAAAAGAAAGAAAATTAAAACAAACAAAAAAAAATCTGACAGTCACAGTGAAGCATTATACAAGCATACTGCTGTTGGTATAAAGCAGCTACAGCACAGTATCTGGACACACTTCTGATGATTCGTTGGCTGAAACTACTCCTTGTTAGTATGTCAGAGAGAGGAATTGCAGCATTGTCCATAATGGCACTAAGTTTTGTATTAATTCACTCCTTTGCTAGAGAGAATCTAGGGTCTAGAGTGCATTCTATATCTGAGCCTCCCCTTTTAAATAGCTTGTTGTTTTGGTGAGCTGTTGAAGTGATGGTACCAGCCCAGAATACAATATTGTAGCACTGGCCATCAAAGAGTTGTTGAAGTTGTGAAGGATGCCACAACTCACACTAAAAAAATGCATTTCTTTCTTATTGTCCTCTGTGTTACAAGACTAATCCAACTTGTCATCACACTGCCTCTACATCAATTCCCTGAATAGTGACCGGACATAGTGGTGCTTTGGCGCACAAAAATTCAATAATCAGTTCCCTGGTTTTTCTGATTTTAATTTGCAGACATTTCTTTCTGCAGAAAGAAACAAGTCTCTCCCCATGACACCTGTATTCTGCCTCACCCCCTTTATCGATATACCCCATAAGTGCATAATCATCTGTGAATTTCTGCAAATGACATGAACTGGTTATGTTTATAGTGTGAGGTATACAGAGTAAAGAGAAAAAGGAGACACGACTATTTTAGGACACAATAGGCTCATCTACCAGCATGGGTCGAGCTTACTCCTTAACAGGGGTGGCTGGATGGTATCAAAGGCATTGGAGAAATTGAAAAACACAATCCTCACGGTCCTGCTGGCTTTGTCCAGGTGAGAAAACCCCTTGTGAAGCACATAGGTAATTGCACCATCCACTCAAATATTTGTCTGATAGGTAACCTGGAGTGGGTGTAGGTGATCTTCCACAGATGGACTCATATTGTCCAGGACCAGTTGCTTAAAGTTCATGATGTGTCTACAGTCATTATGCAAAAAGGTGCTTGCCTTTATTGTCAATTGTCATTTTTATTGTCAATTTTACCCTTAAACAAGGGCAAGGCACAACAGATTAAAATACAGAAGCATATTGTTTAAGTGGAAGTAGTAAATCAGACTGGTCGAACAGGTGAAAAGTGGTGTTACCGGTCTTTTTGCTTTAAGTGTTTGTCTTAACTGAAACCTGGAACAATTGTATGATGTTGACTTCAGGGATGGGTACTAGTGTTCAGTAGCATGTCAAGGTTAAGCACACACATTTGAATGCTGTACAGCACTACAAAAATCTAGTTTGTATAGGTGATAAAAAAACTGTTCTTAATTTATTTTTTGTATAAAGTGGAAAAATGAAAGAATGTACTTTATATCCATTACTTACCAGATGGTAATAATTACTTTGTTCAGTAATTGTAAATATAACTGAACCTGTACCTCAAGTCTCTGCAGGGAAAAGATGGATGCAAGGGGTGCTTGACAACCTGCTCCTTTAAGAAAGGGCTAAAAATTACTTCAGGAACTTTGTTATTAAATGAAACAATTATCAAAATTAATACTGTGGCATTGTTCTCTTATTATGCTTACCAAAGATAACAATGAAACAAATTTGCTGGTTAGAAAAAAATAAAGTGCCTTTTCCTCTTATCTGTAAAACTATTTTTTATCCATCCTCTCATCTTCCACTACTTATCATGGGCAGAGTTGAAAGGCAGCTGGAGCCTGTTCCATCAATCACAGGGTGCAAGACAGAAATAAACCTTGCACAGAGTGAATGAACACACACACACACACACACTACAGCCATTTAGTGACACCAGTTCATGTAATCTGCAGGTGTTTGGACCGTGGGAGGAAACTGAAGCACTTGGAGGAAACCCACATGGAACATGGGGAGAACATGTAAACACCACAAAGAGGAAAGTCAGGATGTAAGCCGCAGTCTCCTTACTGCAAGGCTGCAGTGCTACTACTTAGCCACTGTACCCCAAACATGTTTTATATTCCATTATAACAAGCAACATTCTTTTTTTTTTTTTTAAAAGTGCAAGTGAGATCAAATGACATTTAGAGGTGCTACTATAATAAAATGACTCATGAAAAGACAGTTTGAGTAGTGGAGACTAGGGCTAAGTTAATTTTGTTGGAGGTTAATAGTTGTATAAGGTTTGCTTGATGTTTTGATGCAGCGAACTGTTTTGGCTGTACAAAAGAGCATTTTTCTCAAACATTGCTATGAGTGTTTTGCACTTTTTTTGCTCATGGGACAGTCTACAGTATGTATTAAGTCTTTCATGTATATATACAAGGTACATGCTATTTCATTTGCTCTGAACAGGAACTAACAACATGCTAGCTTGTAATGAACACCTCAGCCACAGAGAACCATAATTATTGCTTTAGTGATGGCAAAATATTTTGATATCACCAAATACAGATAAAAAAATTCAGTTGTATCATTTAGAATACCCAGTACTCTTGAACAATCTTGGTTCATTCACCTTAAACGTTTTTTATCCCATGCCCTTGGATCCTCAAATCTCACCAGATTGGAAACTACATAAATGAAAATAGTTTGAACCTTACACTATCAAAATTCAACACTAGCAGACTCATCTTAAAATGTGGTAAATGTGTCATGAATTTGTTATACCTTCCAGTTTAGTCTTCTAGGAATGTCTTTGTCACTTCCTCAGTACGTCTATGCTGGTTTGCTGAGATGTTATCTTCAACTCTTATCCATAAGGGTAAAAGCAGAAACCAAATAGAACATAATCATGCTGCTTGAGTTATGACATAAAAAAATATTTACCATGATCCTGCAGCTGAATATAAATTACATTAAATTTGCCTATATTAGTATTTCATGAATCTAAAATTTTCAAACTTATATGTTCATAACATTTTCACTAAATAGTCCTGAGAAGAGAACATGTTAAATAAAGCTGGGTTTTCCCCTCATACACTGTCTTCAACTTTAACTCTCAAAAGTCCAAACCCAGAAAATACTGCAGTCTTGGTTTTGCACAGTCCGGATATTGATAAAATCTGATTCACAATATGAAGCAACAAGGTGAAGAAGCAAGCAATTCTTTTGCTGTGTCAAGTCAGGTTATCCCATGGCAACGTTCCTAAAACAGCAAGCTTAAAAGGTAAACAAAGCATAAAGTAATGTATCCACAATTAATTAAATTCAACTGAGCTTGCACTCAATTAAAAGCTTTTACATTCCTATGTTTGGTGCAGGATGGCTCAGTTCAATATGACTTTTTACTTTCCCTTTATAGAAATGCATATCTACAAGAAATATTCATAATACCCAAAGGAAAAGCTCTATGCAAACATATGAAAAAGTTTCGGAGCCCCTCTCAGTCTGCATAATAATTTACTCTACTTTCAACAAAAAAAAATAACAGTAATATGTCTTTCATTGGGGTGTTTTTCAAACAAAGATTTTTAGTGAAGCAGTATTTAGTTGTATGAAATTAAATCAAATGTGAAAAACTGGCTGTGCAAAAATTTGGGTACCCTTGTAATTTTGCAGATTTAAATGAATGTAACTGCTCAATACTGATTACTTGGAACACCAAATTGGTTGGATTAGCTCCTTAAGCTTTGAACTTCATAGACAGGTGTGTCCAATCATGAGAAAGGGTATTTAAGATGGTCAATTGCAACTTGTGCTTCCCTTTGACTCTCCTCTGAAGAGTGACAGCATTGGATCCTCAAAGTAACTCTCAAAAATCTGAAAAAAAAGATTGCTCACTATCATGGGTTTGTGGAAGACTACAAAAAGCTATCTCAGAGGTTTAAACTGTCAGTTTCAACTGTAAGGAATGTAATCAGGAAATGGAAGGCCACAGGCCCATTTGCTGTTAAACCCAGGTCTGGCATGCCAAGAAAAATACAGGAGCAGCATATGCGCAGGATTGTGAGAATGGTTACAGACAACCCACAGATCACCTCCAGGAACATCTTGCTGCAGATGGTGTATCTGTACTTCGGTCTACAATTCAGTGCAATTTGCACAAAGAACATCTGTATGGCAAAGTAATGAGAAAGAAGCCCTTTCCGCACTCACAGCATAAACAGAGTTGCTTGTTGTATGCAAATGCTCATTTAGACAAGCCAGATTCATTTTGGAACAAAGTGTTTTGGACTGATGAGAAAACAATTTAGTCATTTGGTCACAACAAAAAGCGCTTTGCATGGTAGAAGAAGAACACTGCATTCCAAGAAAAACACCTGCTACCTACTATCAAATTTGTTGGAGGTTCCATCATGCTGTGGGACTGTGTGGCTAGTTCAGGGACTGGGGTCCTTGTTAAAGTCAAGGGCCAGATGAATTGAACCCAAATTCAACAAATTATTCAGGATAAAGTTCAAGCATCAGTCACAAAGTTGAAGTTACGCAGGGGTTGGATATTCCAACAAGACAATGACCAAAAACACAGTTCAAAATCTACAAAGGCATTCATGCAGAGGGAGAAGTACAATGTTCTGGAATGGCCGTCACAGTCCCCTGACTGTATCATCGAAAATCTATGAGATGATTTGAAGCAGGCTGTCCATGCTTGGCATCAAATTTAACTGAACTGGAGAGATTCTGTATGGAAGAATAGTCAAAAATATCTCCATTCAGAATCCAGACATTCATCAAAGGCTATAGGAGGCGTCTAGAGGCTGTTATATTTGTAAAAGGAGGCTCAAGTATTGATGTAATATCTGTTGGGTTGTCCAGATTTATGCACCTGTCTAATTTTGTTATGATGCATATTGTATATTTTCTGTTAATCCAATAAACTTCATGTTACTGCTGAAATACTACTGCTTCCATAAGGCATGTCATAGATTAAAAGGAAGTTGCTACTTTGAAAGCTCAGCAAATGATAAGCAAAAATCCAAAGAATTAAGAGGGATTCCCAAACTTTTTCATATGACTGTACCTCAATGGACAAATGCCAAATGCAGTTTTCAGTATAAACAATACACCTTTTAAACTAGATTATTTGTTACTAGCAAAATACCCAAACAATCCAATACACAAACAAAATTAAAATGAACAACAAAAGGCAATTTTAAAAAGAAAGTTTTTACTCTAGATTTAAAAAACAGAAAGTGAGGTACATGCATGGAGCTCCAAAGGCAGGACATTCCATAGCCCTGGCCCTAATACACTAATAGCCCTGTCACCCATAGTACAGATTCTGCATAATGGAATGGTTAAAAAGCAAGGAGTCAGAAGAACGAAGTGAATGTGATGGAGTATACGGGCAAATTAAAGAAGACAAGTAAGGTGAGGCTAGACCATGGAGAAGTTTATATTGAATATAGAAGGGAACAGGTAGCCAATACAATTTTAGAAGTGTAGGAGTAATATGATTGCAAGGTTTTAAGTGGGTAACCATTCTTGCTGCTGAAGTCTGTACATATTATAATTTATTTAGATTCCGAACAGGGATACCAAACAGCACTGCATTGCAATTGTCAAGTCTCGAGGTGACAAAAGCATGAATAAGCATCTCAGTTACAATATTAGAGAACGATGGATGCAGCCTTGAAATTGGCTTAAGGTGGAAAATGGCATTCTTGGTAATATTATTTTTATGAGGGTCAAAGGAGAGTGTAGAATCAAGCATAACACCAAGATTAATAACGTGCACAGACCAGGATTTTTAGTTAGGAACTGTCTATTTTCTTTAAAGTGCCTGGAGATGCAACAATTAAAGCTTCAGTTTTATCACTATTTAGTATGAGAAAGTTTTCAGATATCCAATGCTTGATGTCTGCCAAACAGGCAACCAATGTAAACAAACTATGAATGACAAACTATCATAATATATTTTCCCTTTTACTACCAGACATAAATAATCTTAAAAATTAAAACAGACAACTATTAATGTTGTTGTTGGCCACCTGAAGACAACATGTTGCATTCTAACTTTGCATTTAAAAAATGTTTTATTTATGTCATTAGTGTTTCAGGAGGGCAATTGCATTTTGAAAGGTAATTAAGCCCAGTGGCTGTACTATAATGGTATGCAACCCATAACATATCCTTTGTTATCTCTGTACAGTGTCTTAAATTACAACCATATTACGGAGCTGCAAATCAAACAAACTACACATTCAGATGTTTTTATGTTCAAAACTAAAAGCACAAAAAATAGGTACAACTGTCACTGCGCATCAAATTAGAGATCTTCCTGTTACACCAAAAATGTGATACACTTAGCATTAAAATGCAACTAAATGCTTTTTTGAAGACAGACTAACTTTAAAATGAAAAATATCAAAACTGTTTAAAGCCTAATAAAACAGGTTAAACATTTGTTAAACATGCTTAATTCTCAAAGGCACTGATGGTAATGTGCCGTTTTTGAAAGTCTTCTATTACTAACTACAATATTAACCTATTATAAACCGTCAGCCTGATAACTGTTCAAAACATTTACTTAAGTGGCAAAGTTTATGGCAGTGTTTCAGATACAAGGCCAGAGATTAATTTAAAATGATTGTAAGAAAATAAAATTCTTATTTGTATCTAAAATACAATGATTAAAGTTGGGAAAATAGGAGACTAGAAACCTTTATAGAGACAAGAGGAGTGTCATTATAAAGAGGCTTCACAGAAGTACGGTCTGAATGGTTGCAATAAGCGGCTTTTTATGAGGTAACAGAAAACAGAGAAAAATACACTTTAAAACTGAAGTATATTCTAGCACAATTTAAGGAATACTGTACTAGTGAAAAGTGGTGAGAAGATTCACTGCTTTTTGAATGAAATGTAATCCTAGTGAAACAAACATGGTTTAGATAATGTGTGATTGAGACATGTTTTTTCTCTGTGTGTATAAAGGATACATTTAATGTCAAGCCCTGCTGCATCTTTTAAAATCCAAGTGGTGTGTAAAGTTGTGCCAAGGCAAGTGCTTTGTCTCTCAAAAATACAATATTTATGTGTGTGATGGAAGAAAATATCAGGTGGTCAGTATTTAACTTAAAATGAAAATCTGGACAGATTAATTATTAAATACAGTAAAAACAGCACCATTGCAAACATTTTAAAATAAACACTTCACTTTTTAAAAATACCTGAAATTATAAATTCAAACATTTGAGGAGCACATGCAAACACATTTCAAGATAAAATACTCAAGATAATAATATTTATGAACAAGACCTAAAAAAATCAGAATTGAATACATAGCACCAGCTATGGTTGATTTCAAACTTGATAGGCACATTGAAGCACTATTTTTGTACTTAAGTACTTAAGGAAAGGTGAGTTTAAGGAGTTCAACAGAAATGTTGCATAATGATATTATGAAAACCTCAAAGATAACATTAATAGACACATATTGTTAGAATCCTTTCACGCTAATCAGTTTGAAATTGCTTTGTTTTACTCTGTGTTTCAACTAATGTGTATCTTAATGCATTCCCATTTTGTAATTTGTCATTTGTAAAGGCTTGTAAAATTGTTACACAGATCTGAGCCTGCATTCAGTAAGACACTATAAAGAAAAACAGTAAATTGAAATGAATCAATAAAAATGAAATATAAATCCAGCACGACATATAAATGATTACTCATCCTTTTGAAAAGTTTGAAACAAACAACTTGAAAGCTGAGTATTGTCACAACTTTTA
Source organism: Polypterus senegalus (assembly GCF_016835505.1). Taxonomy (NCBI): domain Eukaryota; kingdom Metazoa; phylum Chordata; class Cladistia; order Polypteriformes; family Polypteridae; genus Polypterus; species Polypterus senegalus. The sequence goes on from NC_053158.1 coordinate 67,450,322, forward strand.
TTTCTACAGCACTGTAGTATGATATTTGAAGCCAGTGTTAGTGGACAACTGCCAGGCTATTTTAGCAACTTAACTACTTGTTCTCTACTTCAGAAGTGCAATGCAGTAATTTGTCTTTAAGAAAAAGTATATACTGTACCAAATAATTGTTAATTCATTAATGGCCTCATAACATTTACAATTTGAAAATGAGATAGCTGCTGTGATTACTTTTCCTCTTCGTATAGCATACTGAAGCAGGGGAGTTAGTTCTGTGTAAGGTGCATAAACACTACATATACAGTGTATATGTGTGTGTGTGTGTGTATATATATATATATATATATATATATATATACACATATACACACAGTGTATACAGTATGTACAGTGCATATATATACATATACACACACAGTACACACACACTCACACAGAGTAATCAGATACAATGAATCCGGTTTCTGGTTCCAGAATGGTCAGGGTCTGTGTCAACAGCAATGGACATAAAACAGTAAAAAGTTTTAGAAAGAGCATCAGCTCATTGCAGAGTCTTACTCATTCAACCAGTCACTCACACACACCCACTAACAAAGAGCCAATTCAGAGTTGCAAATTAACTACATTTATGCACCTTTGGGGGTACAGAAGGAAACTCATATAGATACTGTGAGATTTTGCATGATCAATGTCTAGCTGCAAGATCTGAACACAGGGCACTGCATCAATGAGGTGGAAAACTTCCACAACTAAGGTAATATATATTACATATACATTTTACATTTTAGAATTATAAATGTACCAAAGAGGCAAATCATGAAGCACAAATTTACTTTATATACTGTATATGTTTAAAAAAATGTGAGTGATCTACAGTATATGATAACTATCTGGAGGGGAGACATGAGTAAACTTAAACACAGACCCGCATTGGCTGGGCTGCTTGTGCTTGCTATACACATAAAAAAGCCTGAATACAAATAATAAGTGTGTCTGAGAACACCCTTAGAATACTTGCCTCTATCTGTCTATCTATCTGGCTAAGCATAATCCTGATTCTGTAAAAATAATGTTCCTAAACTGTACTAATACAGCAAGTCAAGTCGGGTTTATTGTCATGTGTACTCAGTACAATGGAACTTGTACTTGCATGTTTCCTTAGAACAGCAAAAAAACATATACATATAAGTAGATGAATACAAATTATACAGTACAATATATACAATTACATATAATATTTATTTTCAAGTATTAAATACACACACTGTTTATGTTATAGTATTTTTTCTGATGACTGAATGTTCAGCAACCTTAGGACTTGTAGGTAAAAACCATCTTTGAATATACTGCCAATGACCCTGTACTGTTTGCCGGAATTTAGCAATAAGAAAAAGTTGTTTTATGAAATGCAAATATATGGTGGTTCTACAGCACACTGTTTCTACAATAACCCTTACACTAAAGCAGTTCTGAGGATATTTACCTTGTGGTCCCCGGCGGGGCTGGGGCCCGGCCGGACGCCAGGAGGACGAGAGGAGGGCTTGTGCCTCCTACACACCGCAGGGGCGTCCGTCCTGGTTTTATTGGGAGCCACGGGTTGAGGGCATGGAAGCCCAGCCCTGTAGGGGCCGTGGTCACCGCCAGCGGCGCTCGATGCCGGTTTATCCCGTCGGTCCGGCTGGGGCTGGAGCCCGGCCGGGACACCTTGGAGGACGTGAGGAGGGCGAGTGCCTCCTCCAGACAGAGTGGGGGCGTCCGTCCTGGTTAGGCAGGGGGCCTCGGGTACAGGGCATGGAAGCCCAGCCCTGCAGGGACCCGTGGCCACCGCCAGGCGGCGCCCCAGTGCCTAATTATCCGGGAACCCGACACTTCCGCCACACCAGGAAGTGCCGGGGGGAAGACTTTATGTGGCGCCCGGAGAGCTGCCAGGAAGGCAGCCGACACTTCCGCCGCTGGGCGTGGCCAAGGAACAGATGACGGAAGCACCTGGGGCTCATCCGGGGCATTATTTAGGGCCGCCTCCTCCAGTCATTGTGTGGAAGTCGGGTGGAAGTGGACTGAGCAAGAGGAAGGACTGGAGGCGGCCAGGAAGGCACAAAGACTGTGGGCCTGGACTTTGGGAACTCGGTGCGAAGGCACTGGGGTGCACGTGAGCCATTTTGTAAATAATATTGGTGAAAATAAATGGTGTGTGGTGAAACAATGTTGTCCGTCTGTCTGTGCCGGGGCCAGCGTTCACAGTGGCGTAGTCGGCAGGATGCTCCGCCTGGTGCAAGGCGGGACCTGCATCAAAATCAAGAATGTCTGTGAACGGCCCGGCGCAGCAGCGGACCCCACACACTGGCGCGGGAGCGCCCGTACGCAGCAGAGCGTTTACCCGGGAAACGCCGCCGGACTGAAGAGAGGCCATCCCCGGGTGCGGAGGAGGAGCGGGCCTCGCTGGAGCGCAGCGGGCTCCGAGACGCGCTGTTGAGACGGACAGCCAGGCCGGCGTTGCTTCGCTGAAGGCCAAACCGAGGCAGGGGCCTCGCACGACGGGATTCGGGAGGTGAGTACCCTGCCCTGCGGGTTGGATGTACCTTGTTCTCCGCAGGGAGGGACGAACGGATCCGCCTGTGGCAGGAGCACGCTGGGCCACGGGCTGTCGGCAGCGGGCGACGGCCGCTGAGGAGGCCGCGGTCGAGCCGCAGCTGCGGTGCGGCGAAGAGGCACGCCTCGCAGCCAGAACAGGGGAGACAAGATGGCCGGGCGGAGGTCCCGCCCGCTGACAGGCTCGGGATTGGCGGTGTGTCTTGTGTGCCCGCCGATGATTGGATAGAGGCGGCCCAAGGAATGCCAGTCTCGTGTCAGAGAAGAACCCGATTGGGCCAGAGGGAGTGGCCCAGAGGAGGCAGGCGTCGCGTGGAGCTGACGAACAGGTAAGCCCACCGGCGCCTGTCTCTCTCTCCACCAGCGGCTCGGCGTGTGTCGGAGGAGTCCTTCGCCCGCCAAGCCGTCTTTAGAGGAGCTGCTCGTGTTCTCGCCGCCAGTGTGAGCAGCTGACGGGAAAGGCGGTCGCGTCGGGAGAGACGCCGCGTGAGACGGAGGATCGGCGCGGGCGCTGGAACCGGAGGCGGCAGAACACGGCGGGGTGGTGAGTATTACCGTCCCGTAAAGCAAGTGGGGAGGCTTGCGAACATGGCTGTGACCGTTCACGGACGATCAGCTCAAGTAAGCAACCTCCGACAGCAGACGCCACGGTGCAGACGGCTAGCGGGCGAGGAGCTCGAATATGCAGGGGCTGGTAGGATCGGGCTGCTGAGTGCCCTGGGTCCTAGCGCCCTGCGCCCAAGCCTGCAGCTGTCTCCTGTCGCTCTGCCTGGACGCAGACGGGGCTGGATTTGAGCTTTAAGCTGTGCTCAGACCCAGACCGTCAGCGCGTCAAGAAAGAAGGAGGAACGAAGGGTGAATGCCGGTTCCTCCGATAGGAGGACGCGGCGCTGGGTGCGCGTCGGAAAAGGCCGCCCTCTGTGCGGGCAGAGGAAGTCCCTGGGCGGCTGGGCGAGCTGCCTGTGAGAGCGGTGCAGCGGAGCGGACGGGCACGGAACCAGCGGCGGAGGACTTCAGCAGGCAAGTCGGGGGCTGTCGGAAGGGGGCGGAGCACTGCAGTACGGAGACCGGCAGGGCGCCGGGATGAGTGTCCTGGCAGTGCTTCTGGCCCTCTTTTCCTTTTCCACAGGTCGAAGCCCGACGAGCGCTGAGGACGACGTCGTCAGGGACCTGCCCTCCTGAAACGGGCCGCTCTGCGAGAGCTCCGCCGGGAGGCCAATAGTGACCCAGCTGGGGGACAACTGGGGCGAGGCGCGAGGCCAGAGGGGCACGCTTGCGCCGGCGGGGTGCGAAGAAGATGTCCCAGGGTGCCGTGATGGACCCTGGGGACATAGTAGGACCCTCTCCGGGGGCGTGCTGCCCTTCGGGTTGTGCCGTTGGACCCACGTGTCCTCGCTAGCGGTGGGGCACTGTGGTCCCGGCCGGGCCCCAGGAGGACGAGAGAGAGGGCTTGTGCCTCCTCCACACGCGAGGCGTCCGTCCTGGTTTTATTGGGAGCCACGGGTTGAGGGCATGGAAGCCCTACCCTGTAGGGGCCCGTGGTTACCGCCAGGCGGCGCCCGATGCCGTTGATCCCATGCAGTCGCCGGCGGAGCTGGAGCCCGGCGGGACGCTTGGAGGACGAGAGGAGGGCTTGTGCCTCCTCCACACCGAGGGCGTCCGTCCTGGTTCTGTGGGGCACCACGGGTACAGGGCATGGAAGCCCAGCCCTGTAGGGGCCCGTGGTCACCGCCAGGCGGCGCTCCGATGCCGGTTTATCCCGTACGGTCCGCGGCTGGGGCTGGAGCCCGGCGGGACACCTGGAGGACGTGAGGAGGCGAGTGCCTCCTCCAGACAGAGTGGGGCGTCCGTCCTGGTTAGGCAGGGGCCTCGGTACAGGGCATGGAAGCCCAGCCCTGCAGGGACCCGTGGCCACCGCCAGGCGGCGCCCAGTGCCTAATTATCCGGGAACCCGACACTTCCGCCACACCAGGAAGTGCGGGGAAGACTTTATGTGGCGCCGGAGAGCTGCCAGGAAGGCAGCCGACACTTCCGCCACGCTGGGGTGGCCAAGGAACAGATGGCGGAAGCACCTGGGGCTCATCCGGGGCATTATTTAAGGGCGCCTCCCTCCAGTCTAATGCACATCTTCATTTGTGCTTCTGTGAATAAAATCAAATTGTTCAGGTACATTCATGCCATGTAAATTCCTAAATGCCCTTGATTATTAAAAGTAGCTGACATATATTACAACAGGATAAAAAAGATCAGCAATGTTTCTTTGTCATGCTGTGATACAAAATTTCAAATGGATGAAATCTATCACCTTAAAGAGTGGAAAAAATATGATTAATAAAACAATTTTACCTGGACATAATTTGGCTTTCTTTTAAATTAAGCATGTTGTACTCATTCGTATTATCACAAGCAGTTCACAGCAGGGATGTGCAATATAGCAGTACTGGAAAGTACTGAAAAACACAATTTTTAAAATGGCATGTTACTAGCATTTCTGGAATTTTGGTACTGAAAGTAAACATCAGGTTTCAACTCTTCCCTCCTCTCCCTGCTATTGCAGCTGTGGAAAAACATTCATTTCGTAAACTCAAGGTAACAAAACAATTTTTCAATGCAACTGGTGGTCCCCTGCCACCCCCTTTGCTTCAACATGATCAGGACTTCATGGGGACACCCCCCTCAATTGCTTTGATGTGTTAAGGATGCAATCTCAACTTGATGGATATCAAGAGGGAAATGGTGTGTAAGGGGGGCATTTAGTTAGAATGAGGGGGCTGGAGTTATCCAGTAAAAGAGTTTATCCCAACAAAACAAATATTGAATATGGAGTTTCATTGGAGATGACTTTTTATCTATAACAATTTAAAACCTGCTCACGTTTGAGACAGTTACAACAGCTGCAGCCCCATTACAAATCTAAATACCACAGGAATACATTTATATAATTATAATGTCTTAAACAAATACATAACAGTATTAAAGAAAGATCAATGCTAAAGAGTGGCACCAAACACATTATAGGCCTTTAAAATAGTGAGAGACTGAATGTGTGTTTTTTTTTTTGGTTGAGAAAAGAAAGAAGAAGAAGAAAAAAAACTAGACATAAGTATACCTAATTACAAGGAAATGACAACTATTATTTTAAAATCACACTATCATGGTACCACTGAACTCTCCACTACCACATTTAATTTGCTAAGGACCTGATATATTTACTTTCATAAAAAAAGATACATTGTAGTGTTACTGCAAACTCTTTCAAATAAAAATGGAATCACTACAAACTGCAAGAATTCTGCAGCATGATGCTTTACGGCTCTGATTTGATAAACTACATCTTATGTGTTTAGTTTTATTATGGTTGACTACAACAACCAGAGCAACTTTAAACGTATCAGTCAATCCCATTAAGCAAAAATCATAAGGCAGAACAAACGCAAAAGACAGAACATTAGCACATGGAATGGTGTATGCACACTTGCACATTAGACAAAAACAATAAACCTATCCTGTCAAAAGACATTACCTTGTAAAAAAAGAAGGAACTGAATACGAATGGTGAAAGAACATACAAACGTCACTTAACAGCCGGCTAACTTCAGAATTAAACTTGCTAAAGCCAAAAAGAAATAACCATAACTTTCATGAACACTTCATTATATCATTATTTTTAATCATCTGCAGCAGTACTTGCTATCAGTTATAAATAAAACAGTCTAAAAATCCGTTTAAATAAAACTGAAGCATGTTTACTAGAAGACACAAAATTCAATGATGATGTATGTTTGCTTATTTGGTAAAATACATGTTCCTTAGAAATGGCACATGATAAAAAAAAGAAAAATTTGAATTGGGACAATAATAGTGCATCTTAAGTTTTAATATTAAAAAATAAACTGCATAATATTCTCAAACCCAGTTAACCCAAATATCATCAAAATACTGTAGGGAGTAAGGCAGAAACCAGCTGTGTATAGGATGGCAATACATTGCAGGATTCTGCCAAAGACACAATCACACTCAAATGCAGGACACTGGATTACCTGGAGAAAAAAAAACACACAAATTTAGCAAAAATCTGCAATGTTCATACAGACAACACTTGAACCATGAACACTTGATTGGTGAGGCAGAAGAGCTATCCACTGTGTCACCATGCTGTGCAAAAGATCAAAACTAGATACCAAACCATATACCAATTCCAAATGTAATTTCAAGTCCAATACTATAAAGGAAAGAAATCAAAAACAACTTTGCCTTCTTTAAAAAAGATGTATTTAAGACACATAGTAAAGCCACATCCAGGTATTCTGGTGACTTTTATTATTAGGCTCATGATGAACAGTTTAGTTTTTAATAATTATACAGAAAGAAAAACAAATGGCTTGAAGGTAATGGTTTTGACATCCTAATGCCCAATATTCTTTATGATGCAAAGTTAGTGTTTATAGAACAGTATAGTGCATTGCACTCACCTTTTTCATTTTCAATATGATTATTAAAAAAGAAAAAATAAAGATGAAAATATTTTGCAAACAGCACTTTACTATGTGTTATTTTGGCATAAAAGTGTTACATACAACCTTTCAAGCCAGATGCTTCACAGAATGCAGTTTGTGCTCCTTCATAAATATACCCCTTAGACTGATATACAATTCAGGGGCTGGCTACTGATGAGTAGTAGGTTAACACCCCCCAGACTCCCCCGTCTAAAACATCCCTAAATTAGCAACCATAAAAAGAAATAGGTTTATCTCTCCTCATTGCCATATGTTAGATGCAGCAGTGCACTAACTGCAGGGATTTTTGAGCACCTTGGGTCCACCTTCTCCGACTGCCTTTGCTTGTTTACAGCACATTGCTGGGATACTCCCTTTGATTCAGCCTGACACACGTGACCCTCAGCCAGTTTCTGCTCTGCAGTGTTGCTGCTAAAAATAGCTCCCGCTTGCCTTGGCTCCTCAGCTAGTTTACATAAGCTCTTCAGGGGAAGAGACCCTGTTGAGGGGGTATACGACATGCAGCAACAGAGATACAAAAAAATCGGGGAAATAGCTCTAACCAAATATATACACTTAGAAAGAAAGAAAGAAAGAAAATTACATATATTGCATCTGCCTTCCTTCTATCTGGGTTTATGAAAAGAAAAATGTTAACGAGGTTTGATTATTAATTGCCTGAATTATAAAGAAAAGTACAAATTTATATTATTTAAAAAATATATTAAAAAATATTTTGTAATGAAGATATTTATACATTAAAATCAGGCCATTACTGAGTGAATATTTTTAACACTTGTACTTTAAATTGTATATTTCCTGTTATGTCTGTCAAGTTTTTCTAGAAAGAAAAGAAAAAGAAATTCTTTTTCAAACAGCAGCAGCAGTTTCACATGAAAATATTGGTGTGGTACACAGGACATTTCAAAATGTTGACTTTCATTAAACCTTGTTCTAGCTATATGGATTAAAGGAATGTGTTGCTCATTGAACTGTTTGTTTTACATAGTAACCTTTGATCAAATAATCTATTAGTTACAGAAAAACCTGTAGGTTTTTGTAAATAAACAAAAAAAAAAACTTTACTGTACTTTGAACCAAATAACAGATGCAAATGCTAATAAAATATAAAATTGATTTACTTGTGATTTGTTAAATCCTTACCAATTCGAAATAAGAAATAAACATCTTTCATAAAATAAGAAAATACAATGAAAATCCTCAATTTTTAACACCGCTTTGTATTATGCTATGTATTAAATTAATTATTAACTGTATGAGCATTGCACCTGTGCTCTTTGCAATGCCAGGCTTATTTTTTAAGGAAACATCTGTTGGCTAATAACCAAAGAGTAACAACATTTATTTTACTTTTATTTAGTCTGGCGCATGTTGTGCTTGGCACAAGCAGAACTGCTGAGGCAGGTTTCACCCACAGTATTGTTTGTGTGTTTCAAGTAGATGTTTTTCTTTTTGAGATGTGACAGCATACTCATTCCATAACAACAATGGCAACATTTATGAGGTCTGTTGCATTTATGCAGTACTGGGTGTGATTTTTTCTTTATTACTTTCCTGAGTCTATTGCAGAAGGTAAAAAAGAGTAAAGCTTTCTGAAAGTTATTCTTAAGGCTAAAGGGTCCCAAACCGAAATCTCCCTAAACATACAGTACTGTATCTATGAGAAAAACTTGCTTATTTTTTGTAAAATGAGAGAAAAAAACTATTAAGTATACTGTAGATGGGAAGTAAATATTCACTTAGAATATTTGTGGTCCGTCTCAGAAAAGAAAAAAAAACAAACAAAAATCCAAATCTGACCACAGCCAATTTAAAGCGAACAGAAAAAAATACCAGCCTTTCACTAGTAAAGAAAACACACTGAAATGTGCCGCGTAAACTTATTACATATTTTAATTTACAAGTTTAATAAGAAAATAAATTCTTGTAAATAGATCATAAACCAGGAAAAAATGTCTAACTCCACTGTATGTTTCTAAAGTAAACACACCTTATGTGTATTTACAACTTGTTCAAGATCAGAACTGCAAAATCCTTTTTAATTAATATTGTGAAAAGCAGCAAGTGAATATTTCCAAGCTGAAGATTTATTCATTTAATCAAAAAAGTACTTCTCTATTAGACATTATTTTGTTGATTCACACTTAAAATAAATTTGGAAATATTTATACTTCTTGCCATAGGTTTAAAGTTTCTATTTAACTCACTTTTTTCACGTAAAGAAGTTTGTTTCCTTAATCATATTCAAATACACGAATAGTTCGTAAATATCGGAGTAGGAAAAAGAGCAATTGTTAATGAATGACAAATGTTAATTTGTATATAAAGCTCATAAACAACACTGTAGTAAGTGGCTCTGTTATCATTAAAAATGTCATGTAGTCTTTACCATTCTGTCAGTGTTACTTCTCTGTGTTAAACTACTACTACAAGTGTTCAATAAAAAATGTGTACATGCATACATAAGAAGATTGGACATGCAACCACTTAAGAATCTGGCTGTGGTATATACATATACAAACACCCCTCCACACAAAAAAAAAAAAAACATATACAATATATGTACATCCACATAAAATTAACTGAACACGTGCTTTTATCATTAATTTGCTAATGCTGTTAATACAGCAGAATTTTTGAATGGTTGAACGGGGCTTGGAAACATAGTAACTATCTGGCAACAAGCACAACAGATAACACATTTCCAAAGAAACTACAGTATGTGTAAAATTTTAAATTAGGATGCCATATATATGCATTGATTCAGTGTAAATTTAAACTAATTTATATACTCTAGGTTTAAAGAGCTGAGTCAGTAAGTACTAATAGTCAAACATATATGAGTTTTTTTTTTAAATTTTGTTTAAAATTAACATTCACCTGTTTGTTCACTATGTACAGGAGTGTACATATATAACTTTTTGAGCTTCTGACTACTCTGCTACGAAGTTAAACTTTAAGTTTCAGTTACAGTTAACTGTACAGTAATGTATAAGCAAAGAAAACAAAAACATAATTATTTCAGTTTTTTCTACCATAGAGTTCTATTTTATATAACTGACAGATTGTTCTCAAATATACAGAAAAAGACATATTAACGCTTTTTCATTTTAGTACAGTAGTTGAAAGTAATATAGACAAAAAGAATAATGGATGTTTATTATCATTAAATGCTACTTTTTATTTTAAAGAATATGGTATTTGACAATATTATTACCACTATTAATGCTACTAGTAAATGGCAAAACAATGTATGCATTTAACTAAAAGAAATCCTTAAATGGACACATTGTCAAAGGCAGCTTAGCAGTCTGTCTAAACAAAGTAAACACAATTTGAAATACAGAAGCCAATATAACTTGATGGAGACTTCACAGTGTCCAATTATATTTTAAAATGACAATATGTGTGGGCTTAAACTGTTGTTCATAATATTTTTTTTCAACTACTTCATAAAATGATACAGCAACATACCGACCAATGGAACCCCCTACAGTGGCCCCTCTTCCTCTATAACTGTATGGAAGGAGTGGTAATAGCTAGTCTTTGTAGGAGCCCTCTGTGCAGGAGGCTTTTACTGGCTATCATCTGTCACCATGCAAACAGGAACGGTTAGGTTTAACCTGTGTTTCACCTATACATACTGAATGTATACATAACAGCTCAATACTGAAATATTTATTTTACATAATGATCTATATGCGCACTACTCTCCCATACATATTCTATATATAAACTGGAATTGCTAACTGTAGAGACCCTAATATGATATCAAGCCAGCAGTCACAACTGTTAAGATTTCTCAAGGTAATAAAACTATGCAGCAAACATTTTAAAACTTTTAAAAAGGCATTTGTATAACATGTACAATAGCTACTGAAATATTTTAAATGCTATATTGTACAGAATGTCGAAAGAAAATCGAGGTAATTCAGCAGGTAAAATGTAAACGAGCTGCAAAAAATTGCATTAGAAAATAGATTGCTTTTTACTATTAAAGAAATTCAATTTGTATAAAAAGTAGATACTCTTTAAACTGACTGTCACATATGACAAGAAAAACAAATTCATTTTGATGCTTTCACCTGAGATGCATTGTAGTTGATGTGGCTGCCTCTTATATTACAGTGCATCCGAAAAGTATTCACAGCGCATTACTTTTTCCACATTTTGTTATGTTACAGCCTTATTCCAAAATGGATTAAATTCATTTTTTTCCTCAGAATTCTACACACAACACCCCATAATGACAACGTGAAAAAAGTTTGAGATTTTTGCAAATTTATTAAAAATAAAAAAATTGAGAAAGCACATGTACGTAAGTATTCACAGCCTTTGCCATGAAGCTCAAAATTGAGCTCAGGTGCATCCTGTTTCCCCTGATCATCCTTGAGATGTTTCTGCAGTATAATTGGAGTCCACCTGTGGTAAATTCAGTTGATTGGACATGACTTGGAAAGGCACACACCTGTCTATATAAGGTCCCACAGTTGACAGTTCATGTCAGAGCACAAACCAAGCATGAAGTCAAAGGAATTGTCTGTAGACCTCTGAGACAGGATTGTCTCGAGGCACAAATCTGGGGAAGGTTACAGAAAAATTTCTGTTGCTTTGAAGGTCCCAATGAGCACAGTGGCCTCCATCATCCATAAGTGGAAGAAGTTCAAAACCACCAGGACTCTTCCTAGAGCTGGCTGGCCATCTAAACTGAGCGATCGGGGGAGAAGGGCCTTAGTCAGGGAGGTGACCACGAACCCGATGGTCACTCTGTCAGAGCTCCAGAGGTCCTCTATGGAGAGAGGAGAACCTTCCAGAAAGACAACCATCTTTGCAGCAATCCACCAATCAGGCCTGTATGGTAGAGTGGCCAGACGGAAACCACTCCTTAGTAAAAGGCACATTGCAGCCCGCCTGGAGTTTGCCAAAAGGCACCTGAAGGACTCTCAGACCATGAAAAAGAAAATTCTCTGGTCTGATGAGACAAAGATTGAACTCTTTGGTATGAATGCCATGTGTCACGTTTAGAGGAATCCAGGCACCGCTCATCACCAGGCCAATACCATCCCTAAAATGAAGCATGGTGGCAGCAGCATCATGCTGTGGGGATGTTTTTCAGCGGCAGGAACTGGGAGACTAGCCAGGATAAGGGGAAAGATGACTGCAGCAATGTACGGAGACATCCTGGATGAAAACCTGCTCCAGAGCACTCTTGACCTCAGATTGGGGCGATCTTTCAGCAGGGCAACGACCCTAAGCACACAGCCAAGATATCAAAGGAGTGGCTTCAGGACAACTCTGTGAATGTCCTTGAGTGGCCCAGCCAGAGCCCAGACTTGAATCCGATTGAACATCTCTGGAGAGATCTTAAAATGGCTGTGCACTGAAGAGCCCAGACTTGAATCCGATTGAACATCTCTGGAGAGATCATAAAATGGCTGTGCACTGACGCTTCCCATCCAACCTGATGGAGCTTCAGAGGTCCTGCAAAGAGGAATGGGCAAAACTGGCCAAGGATAGGTGTGCCAAGCTTGTGGCATCATATTCAAAAAGACTTGAGGCTGTAAACTTTTTTCACGTTGTCATTATGGGGTGTTGTGTGTAGAATTCTGAGTAAAAAATGAATTAAATCCATTTTGGAATAAGGCTGTAACATAATAAAATGTGGAAAAAGTGATGTGTTGTGAATACTTTCCGGATGCACTCTAAGTTTGCAAGTTCTCTCTGCGCTTGTGTTTTTCACTGGCTACTCTGGTTTTCAATCTCATTCTCCAAGGAAATCCTTCGTAAGATGTCTGGTGACTCTAATGTAAACAATTAGACAGTGTGCACTTTCATAGACTAGAGCCTCATCCAGGGTTGGTTTCCACCTTAAACTAGTGCTGGCAGGATAAACTAGATTAATACGTTAAAAAAAAACGATAGACTAATATTTCTAATGCCCGGTATTACAAACTTAAAATACAACGGCAGCAAGTAAAACTAATTAATAACACAGTACCACAATTTTATAAATCTGTTTCTGCTTATTGTAAAATGCACTGCATTAAAAAACAACAACAAAGATAGATTAAATTACTATCTAAAAATTATACTAAGCAACCTCTAAATTCTTTCTGTTGAAGAACATTTTCTTGAAGGTATTTTATATTAGTTGCTAAAATTTCAAGCTGCAAAAGCAACATGTTAAATTTAAGGATGTTAGAAGCACCATGACCATTACCAACTGCTGTGTTTTTAAATCTTTTCCCTTTTTAACTACAGTATTTCCTCACTGTATGCACCACGTTCTTATCCCTCCTTGACTTTTCCTCAATTTGTTGAACTGCAAATGCGCCTGTTGTTGTACAGTAACTCTAGAATTCTGTTCAGAAAACAGGATTAATTTTAAATTCTTCTTCATTTTTTGTTTTACCACTACAAGCAACAGCATTGAACATTTGTATCTAGGTGTCAATCACTGTCTCTCTCCTCTAGCACACCATTGAACATATTTGTATATTCTTTTTACTAATCAATTAATTAAAAAAATAAGACTAACTGGAAATCCATCAGTTCTCCAGTTATTTCAATTAGCTAGAAAAAAGTATGTAAACTAACCTGAAATTGTATTACAACATTTTCAAAACAACTGGAATACAAAGTACACTGCCTGCATAAAGAAGACATGTTGAAAGGAGATCAGATGAGATAGCACATTGTGGATGGAGTGAACAGTGAGTGAAGTGGCTTGCTTTCAGAGTTTACACATACTTGGCAGTCCTGATTGTATTCAAGTCATACTTTTTTTTTCTAAAGGCACCTCATTAATGTCAAGTACCACATTACATCAGTCCTTCCATTTTCACAAAGAAAGTACACTGTTCATTCTACCACTGCGTTCATCATTGGGTCTACCATGTCCATGAGAACTCTAAAAGCAAGTCTCTTCACTTGTAGCCTGCGTTTTTCTCCTTTCCACATGTCAAATTTAAGGTGGCGATGTGTATTGTATTCCAAGTGTGTGAAAACATTGCAATACAGTTTCAATTTATATTTTAGTTTATATATATTTTTTTGTAAACTAAAATAACTTAAGTACTGACAGACTGTAGTAAATTTTATAATCAGTAAATCAGACCGCTTGTCCTTTACCTACATATTCCATGAAATATGCAAGTACAATGTTTCCTTTCAATTACACGTCATTCATTTGAATATTTCTTGAATTTGAGCACAACAATCGATCATCGAAGAACAATATAATAATAAAAATGCATACTTAATATTGTAGCTGATGCATTCATGCTTCAGGGATGTTTGTGTTGTCTTGTGTAGTTCACTGCCCTATGCACTCTGGCGGTCAAAGCAAGGCTTTGAGTTAAGGCTGGATTTTCACATGCCTGTGCGACTGTCCGTTGATGGGATAAACCATTAATTGTATAAAGAAGATAAATTGAATTTATAAAAGAAGTGTAAAATCCCTGTAGTTTACAGTTATTTAAGTATCTGGATACAATAAAACTGTATTAGTTATTATATTAAATTAGGTATTGATGTTAAAGTGGATAATTGTTTGATTAATATAAAATAGTTTTCCCTGACATGGTGAAAACAAAGGTAAATAAAGAACTGCTCAGGCAAAGAACAGTGGGAGGTATACTAATGTTCCAGTATATTGCAGATCGTTTATATATCTTTTGTTTTTTTTCTGTTATTTTGTGGGAGCACCTGTAAATGAAACCTTAGTGGACTGACATGCTAGTGACAAGGGTGTATTTTTGAGAACTCAGCAAAGACCTTCACAATTCTGACACACTCACTCTCTAATCAACAAAAAACACTATTTATTGTTTACTTGAAGTATGGCAGGAATGTACATTTAGGTTAGTAGGTTTATGCTAAGAAAAGACATTTTAATACATCAGTATTGAGGGATAATAAAAAAAAACCTACAACAGAAAATCTACACACCCACAAATGTCAAAAATTCTTTGATTAATTTAATTGACATTTAATTACATTATGGAAAAAAGAAAATTAGCTGATGCAAGTTTTTTTACTTGTAATAAATGTTTTGTTTGTTCATATATCTATTAATATTGCACTAACTTACACGCGCTCTGTGGTGCTTTTAGAGGTGCCTTTATGCAAACAAAGGATGCGGCAGAAGCAATTTACAGCAGCACTAAACAATTTGGGATTGACTGAAGAAGAGGTGGTGTCCTGGACAGTAAAAAACATACGTAATCATATTTGCTGTGTACAGTAACGGTGTAAATTGGAAAGAGAAATTTTGTTAACCTCAAGGAAGATACAAAGCTCAATCGGTAGCAGATGTGTTATAAACCATCAGTGCTGTTTCAAGGAGCTGTAGCTGTGAGCATTGGTGGTACTTTCCTAGAAGCAAAAAGACACAGAGAGGAGAGGAAGAAACAGAAGTGGAGTCCACAGATCCAAGACAGGGTGCAAGTCCCATGAGCTACTCCATTGTAATATAAATTTGCATCTACTGACTTTGAAAGGGGACCCTACTCCAGCCTCTGAAATCTTTTACATTCAAATGTGCATCTGCTTACTTTGAATGGGAATGTCCCACCTAATAATTCTTCCATAATAATAATAATAATTCTTTGCATTTATATAGCGCTTTTCTCACTAGTCAAAGCACTCAGCAATTGCAGGTTAAAAGCCTTACTCAAGTGCCCAACAGACCAGAGTCCCTATTGGCATTTACGGGATTCGTTGCCAGTGCAGATCCCAAGCCTCAGAGCCACCACACTCCAAAACTCTTTACATAAACATTTGCAGAGTTTAAACGCAGTTTAAGAAGCCTCCAAAATATAGTACCAGCAGTTACTACCCCAAAAGGGTCTTGAAAGCGACAACCGAACAATTCAGCGGCAGCCATCAACTCACATGCAGAACCATAGGTGAAGGGCTTAAGCATTTCACTCTTATAGTGCTCCTGTGTAGTATAATTATCTCCTGTACCATCATCAGTCCACACCTTGAACCTGTCCCAGTCATTCAATACATAAGACACAATGTTCCTCCGGATATCAAGAGTGAGCCTGATATAGCCGTGCAATATGTAACAAAGAGAATGGAAAAGGCAGGTGCCATCGCTGGGCATGGAATCCACTCAGTAAGTGACAGTTCTTTGATCGATGGTGATCACCTCGATAGACATGTTAATGGGGGTACGGTTGGAACGATAAAGAAAATGGGTACCTGAACAATGTAAAGTAAGTCTAAAATACCTACACAGTAACTATAATCGTAATAAATGAACAATAAAACAGCGGAGAAGCTGTGGATTAAATAAAAAGGCTGTAGTATTCAGCAGGGAGACGTGCATCCAGTGGCAAAGCAAGGAAGGGAATGTAGAGACCGGAGCGATGGACGGCTTTTATAGGCAGGCAGCTTACAACATGGGAGGTATGGGGATGGGGGACCCAACGCCGCCTCACACGGTGACCGAGCTGCAGGCTGTGGACGTATATATATATATATATATATATATATATATATATATATATATATATATATATATATACTGCTCAAAAGAATTAAAGGAACACTTTTTAATCAGAGTATAGCATAAAGTCAATGAAACTTATGGGATATTAATCTGGTCAGTTAAGTAGCAGAGGGTTGTTAATCAGTTTCAGCTGCTGTGGTGTTAATGAAATTAACAACAGATGCACTAGAGGGGCAACAATGAGATGACCCCAAAACAGGAATGGTTTAACAGGTGGAGGCCACTGACATTTTCCCTCCTCATCTTTTCTGACTGTTTCTTCACTAGTTTTGCATTTGGCTACAGTCAGTGTCACTACTGGTAGCATGAGGCGATACCTGGACTCTACAGAGGTTGCACAGGTAGTCCAACTTCTCCAGGATGGCACATCAATGCGTGTCATTGCCAGAAGGTTTGCTGTGTCTCCTGCACAGTCTCAAGGGCATGGAGGAGATTCTAGGAGACAAGCAGTTACTCTAGGAGAGCTGGAGAGGGCCATAGAAGGTCCATAACCCATCAGCAGGACCAGTATCTGCTCCTTTGGGCAAGGAGGAACAGGATGAGCACTGCCAGAGCCCTACAAAATGACCTCCAGCAGGCCACTGGTGTGAATGTCTCTGACCAAACAACCAGAAAGACTTCATGAGGGTGACCCAAGGGCCCCATGTCCTCTAATGGGCCCTGAGCTCACTGCCCAGCAGCATGCAGCTCGATTGGCATTAGCCATAGAATACCAGAATTGGCAGATGCACCACTGGTGCCCTGTGCTTTACAGATGAGAGCAGGTTCACCCTGAGCACGTGACAGAAGTGAAAGGGTCTGGAGAAGCCATGGAGAACATTATGCTGCCTGTAACATCATTCAGCATGAGCAGTTTGGTGGTGGGTTAATGATTGTCTGGGGAGGCATATCCATGGAGGGTCACACAGACCGCTACAGGCTTGACAAAGGCACCTTGGCTGCCATTAGGTATCAGGATGAAATCCTTGGACCCATTGTCAGACCCTATGCTGGTACAGTGGCTCCTGGTGCACGACAATTCCTGGCCTCATGTGGTGAGAGTATGCAGGCAGTTCCTGGAGGATGAAGGAATTGATACCATTGACTGGCCACCACACTTTCCTGACCTAAATCCAATAGAACACCTCTGGGACATTATGTTTTGGTCCATCCAATGCCACCAGGTTGCACCTCAGACTGTCCAGGAGCTCAGTGATGCCCTGGTCCAGATCTGGGAGGAGATCCCCACAACACCATCTGTCATCTCATTAGAAGCATGCACCGATGTTGTCAGGCATGTATACAAGAACACAGGGGCCATACAAAGTGCTGCATACAATTTTGAGTTGCTGCAATTTAATTTTGGCAAAATGGACTAGCCTGCCACATAATTTTTTCACTCTGATTTTTGGGCGTCTTTGAATTCAGGGCTCTGTAGGTTGATCATTTTCATTTCCATCAAGCGATGTGGCATCCTTTCGTTCCTAACACATTACCCAGTCTATATCAGTATAGATATCCAGGAGGATTTCTTTTTCCCATTGAGATCTTTTTTTCAAAGTGTTCCTTTAATTTTTTGAGCATTGATATCTGATGTATATATATATATGTTCCTTTATATATTTATATAGCATATATATATATATATATATATATATATATACACACACACACGAGGTGTGGCAGAAAAGTAATGAGACTGATTTTTTATTTACCAAAGTTTTTATATTTTTCAAACATCAATGTTATCCCCTTCAAAGTAGTTCCTTTGGGCAGCTACACACCGATGGAGACGTTGTTCCCACTGTTGGTAGCAGCGCTGGAAGTCTTCAACGGTATGGTCTTCAGCATGTCCGTTACACTCTTTTGGATGTTTTCTAAAGTCCGAAATGGCGTCCTTTGAGAACATTTTCAGTTTAGGAAAAAGGAAAAAGTCACACGGACTGAGGTCAGGTGAATAAGGGGGCTGGGGAACCACAGGAATGCCTTTTCAGGTCAAAAATTCTGTTATGGAGAGGGCAGTGTGACATGGGGCGTTGTCATGATGGAGCATCCATTTGTCTGCAATGTCTGGTCTCACGCGAATGACCCTTTTTCTGAGCCTTTCAAGGACGTCTTTAGAAAAAACTTGGTTAACAGTTTGTCCTGGAGGAACAAATTCTTTGTGGACGATTTCCCTTTTGTCAAAAAAACAAATCAGCATTGATTTGATCTTCGATTTGCTCATTCGAGCTTTCTTTGGTCGAGGAGAGTTTGCAGTGTGCCACTCCTGACTTTGCCTCTTGGTCTCAGGATCGTACGAGTATTCAAAAATCCATGATTCATCACCTGTGATCACACGACTAAAGAAATCTTGCTCATTAGCGATTCTGTCAAGAAGATCAAGACACTTGTTTTTTCGAATGTCCTTCTGCTCAATTGTGAGGTTTTTCGGCACCATTTTGGCACAGATCTTTCGCATGTGCAAATTTTCAGTCAAAATTTGATGAACGGTAAAACTGTTCAAATTTAATTGTTCACTCAACATTCTTAATGTTAAATGACGGTCTGATCTTACAAGAGTGTTCACACGTTCGATGTTTTCATTGGTTTTTCATTGGCACTGAGCTATGGGAGGGTACTGATACACGTGCTCTATCAAGGACAACAGCACAGCGTTGCCAGATTGCTTGCAGTGTTGCCAGTCTCATTACTTTTCTGCCACACCTGCCATATACACATATATATGGACGTAAGGAGGATTCAGTTAGCGTTGGTAACCCGCGTACCAAATTTCTTGAAGATGGGCCCATAAGTAACAAAGACTGTTGAAAAATTCAATATGGCGGCTGACAGTGGCATCATACCACCGAAATAAGTACGTACATTGGTTTCGGTTAGCGCAGGGAAGCCGCCTACCAAATTTCTTGAAAATGGGGCCATAAATAAGAAAGTTCAACATGGCGGACGTTGTCAACCGTAATGACCATTACGTGTACAATTTCGAAATGAAACCTGCTTAACTTTTGTAAGTAAGCTGTAAGGAATAAGCCTGTCAAATTTCAGCCTTCTACCTACACGCGAAGTTGGAGAATTAGTGATGAGTCAGTGAGGGAGTCAGTGAATCAGTGAGTCAGTGAGGGCTTTGCCTTTTATTAGTATAGATGAATTAAGAGAGTTTACCATTAGGACACTGGAGTAATGGCTGCTAGGAACAGCACTTTGTGGTCAAATGTGAATAATAAATAAGATGTCTAACTCTAACTCAATTTAATGGGATGTTAATAAAGTGTCAATTTCTATCAAAATGATTCTATCAAAGTGATTTCAAACTTTTGAACACTAGTGTATGGCAAAACAGTCAATAGCATAAGAGAGTTAAACACTGAATACTTATTTTAAAAATATACTGATGAATTCTTGCTATATTTTGAAAAAAATTTAACAGAATGTCTTAAAGAGAATTAGATTTTTTCCAATATTTAAAATAATATAGAATACTCCTTTCTCACCGAGTTATAGAAGGTTAATTGAGACTTATAGCGCCAAGCAAAATAAGACTGCATAGTAGTCGTGTGGTATAGAATATTACAAAAGATTTCTCATTATCACGCCTGGGTAAAAGTATTGATTTTCCGATTAACTATTATATTTCATTTAAATAATTTAATATTGAAAGTCTCAAGATCAATCCTG
The DNA here is from genome assembly GCF_016835505.1 of Polypterus senegalus. Taxonomy (NCBI): domain Eukaryota; kingdom Metazoa; phylum Chordata; class Cladistia; order Polypteriformes; family Polypteridae; genus Polypterus; species Polypterus senegalus. The sequence goes on from NC_053158.1 coordinate 67,470,581, forward strand.
TGAATCTCAATCCTGCTCAATATGCAGAATTTTGTTTATCTTCGTTTTTGGTGTCCAATCCAATAGATAGCACTTATTTGCCTGTTAAGGCCTTCTATGAAAAAAGCACTTTACTACATGCATAAAATGGTATGTCCTCTTTAACTAAGATCAGTGTCTTAGACACTTCACATATGTGGACCTACTATGGATTCAAACACTGCGTTGGTAAAGAACAACTGGATAAAAGCAAAGCCATATATAAGTTGTGTAATTCAGATGTTAATTATTGCTGTAAAAGAACAAATTTGAGAAATCATTTATCCCGACACCACCAATAAATGTAATTTCAGTTGACAGCCAAACGAGTAGAGCTTAAATAATCCGCACCGTAGATGGTGGGCAGCTCCAAGATTTCATTTAATTCACCTTTGGCCCCAAAAAATAACAATCTATAGCAGTTTTTATCTGTAAAGATAAGAGACCTGAAACATAAGAGACTCTATAATGCCCCTCACCCAGTAAAGCAAGCAGGCAATTGTTGGAATTTTCAGAGCAGACTGCGATACAAAAGTGAGCGTGTGCTCAAAGCAGCCAGTAGCTCCATAATAACGGCATTATCAGCCACGATGGCTGGTTCTTTTTTTTTTTTATGTTCCATTCATTCAATATCACTGTCAACAAGCATCAGCTCTAGATTCTCGTTTTAAAATTCTTCCTTCTTGTCTGAGAACTGTCAAGGACACATTTTTTGAGACTGATTATTGTGAGTGCTACAAGTGAGCAAATGAAAATATGTATAATTTGTAGAATTATAGAAAGACACAAGTGTTTCCGCTGTATCTATAATTTCAATTAATTCAAAATTATTTTAAATGCACAACAGGGGAATAAATTTGGCTAACAGTTTAGTTGGAGGGTGTCTACATGGAGAGTAAAACCACACAAATAGGTTATTGAATAACATTTATTATTTAAGAAGCATTATTTGATTATTTTATAATAATATTACTTGAAAGATGATGTAGATGTTTTCTAAAATATTAAGTAGTATTTCAGTAGATGAAAGAAGGAACTCCCAGTTAATATGTGTGGACTCTGATGTGGCAATAAATATGTTAGTTAATTATGGTGAATTTTGAACGAGGGTATCGATGTGGAACAAAAAAAAAAAACAAACAAAAAACTTTTTTACATCTTCCAAATACTGATGTTAACTGTTCATTACTAATCAATTGCTTCTTTTAACACTAGAATCCCTGAAGCCTACGAAAAAAACTTGGGCCACCTTTATATTCCTTCACACATCTCCATTAGCGTCTTTTATTTTGTAAATGTGCCGATCATCACAAGCAGCCTGCTATCCCATTCCCCCACTGCCGCAGCTCAACTCGGGCAAAAAGTTCTCTCAGCTCAAGTCTTGTTTATCTGGGTGTAAGGTACCTGGAGTTGTACTGGACAAATAATATACCGGTATTTGGAACACACGCATTTCCTGTGTGTTCCATGTCTACAACGATCTACGTAAATGTAGGATGACAGGAAATGCAAGAAATGTTGAACCTAAACCTACCTAAAACAAACTTTTCCATATTATAGTACTAATGACAAAATTATATTAGGGCACAATGCTGACATGATTATTCGGGTGATGTAACGGTAAGAACTGCTGATTTAAAATCAAGAGGTTGAGGGTTCAATTCCGGGTGGTTCTCAAAATTATTATCATGCAATAAGAACATACATTATATTTGAGTCTGTAACAGCTGGTGTAAATTTATGGTACTTTTAAAGGTTAGTGTTTTTTTCCAGTTTTATTCTATCAGTCGTGTTCACCCTCCCCCAAATCTGACACTGTTGTTTTCAGATAAAGATGTGCTATAACAGAGGTGAACTCAGATGAAGATGAGGGTTCTACATCAGAAAAAGAGAACAGAAGCCCTCACCACAAGAAACGTCCACTCACACATGACTACACAGCTGCACCAGGCGTAAAGGCAAAAGATGGCACCGCTTGAATGCAGCAAGAGGTTGGTGTTGTCCTACCAGTCAATCTGCCAAATGCATGTCATTCAACGAAACTGCAGGGCATGCCGAGCTTGCCAGGGTATCGTGCAAAGTTCTGTTTGTGATGTTCTTTATATGAAAAACATTTATATACATTACTTATATAAAAGTCAGATCAAATGTTATTTACCTTGATTTACTTACTTATCTTCCTACAGCATAAAGTCACAAGTAGACCGCAGAGCCTTCAGTGTTCGATTGACATAGACATGCTAACAAAGTACATGTGCAATACCACTCCTTATTTAGGAAAAGACGCAACAGCAGCTTCCACCTGCAGCTATAGATACTTCAGTACGCAAGCAACTATCCATGCTAGTGCTTAGATCTGGCAGTGCCATGCTCATGGTGTATGTTCTCCAAAAGAATAACTCTGACTGCATTCTCAGTACCTTAGCTTGCATCCTGTGACTACAGAACAGATACACATAAGGAAAGGCATAGTAGAATACTGACAGTCACCTTCAAACATGGAAGGTATCTTCTTATATAATACGCTACTGTGGCTGTTAGTTTGTCTGCCCAGGATTTTAAATCACCTGTAGCTCGCAAACCGTTTCACCTATTGACTTGAAATTTGGTACATATATACTACGTGACATCTACTATCCACTTTCAGGGTGATGATTGACCTCCATGGTTATTCCTCTTTTTATTTTATTCTAGTGAAGAATCAACTTTTGGCAGCGGCCAGCAGGGTGGCCATGCGGCACATGCATACGGGTGCAGTTCTCATCCCTACCACCTTCACCATCACTTCCCCTACCTCTTCATATCTTCAATCATTCTTGAGGCATATTGAAAGCTATAGGGCCCGCTTACGTGAAAAATGAAAGAAAAAGTACTAAGTAATTGCAACACAAACACTGACTTAATCAGTTTTAACGTGAAAAGCAAATGAATGCTAAACATACAGAGAAAGAGGATGAAAACTATAAATGCTCAAGTCAAGTGTATTTACTGCATGTTATTGTGCAGTGCGCCGTTACTGGTATGTAATAATATGAATGATGTTTTCACCTTGGGTAAGGCGGGCCTGTTGACAATTGGTAGTGGTGAAAAGTAGATAGGAGGTGAGCAACTTTATGGAAACACAATCAAGAGACGAAATGCCGGGCAAGAGAGGTTGAGATGCATGAGGATATAGAAAAAAGACACAGGATGAATGCTGAGGGTACATGTAAGGCAAGAGATATCAAATATTCTTTTTAATTTATTCCATTATCAGGATTTGACAGGAAACATGGCTAGTAATAATAATTATAATAATATTTGATAAAAACAGACAGTTTTCCTTCTTTATTAACAAATACCTAATATTTCCCCACATTTTCAGTAGTTCCTCCGTTTTAAGTTCAAGGGGAGTTTGGGCAATAGCATCCTTTGTTTAGTTATAAATACTGGTATGTACTGTATGTTTTGTTTTCATTTAATACACTTTATTTAGAGGTTTTATCTTAAGCTTTGTTTCTGAACCTACTCTGGCATTAACAGGGAATAGGCAAGGGGACCTGATCTTCATAAAAGACTGTTTGGGGTTACTGATTGCGTAACCCAATTAGCTGATCTTTGGAATCCCAAAAAATGTGAGCTAAACACAAATAAATCTCCACAGCAAGGAACATAACACTTATGACAACTACATTATTGTTGTCACACTTTATTGGTTTTAAACAGTTATCTTAATCATTCAAAATTATTTAATTGTTTAGAATTTACTGTCTATTGCACACAATAAAATATTTATTATACAACCTGTTGGTAGTTTTACTACAGATGAAGAAAACATCCTCAATAATAAAAACAGCAATTACCAAAAAGGTGCATTTGGGTAGGATTTGATAAATTCCCAAAGGCAGCCATCCAAATTTTGTTCACTCATCATGATGCCAGACTAACTTGATAGATGCATGGATGAAGCATTTCTTGTTTTCCAGACTAACTATTAGAAGACTAAATCATGACTTAGATGGACACTAAAACAATCCATCTATGTATGGCATTCAAATTTGATTCTAATAAAGGTTTTTGTTATTTTTTAGCTTTCTGTTCCTAAAGATTTTAAACTATTTGTATAATAATTGTGTATTGTCACATTTTACACAAGTGTCTAAGAAAAATGTTGAATGAGTATCCATAGCAATGATTATGAAAACAAATTATTAATGTGTTAGGAAAATTTACTTTAAAAACAGAAAAATTTTAAAGCCACCGTAGATCCCGTTATATAAGCCGAGAATTTCGTCCTAGATTTTTGGCTTGGAGTTTGGGGGTTGGTTTATACAATGAGTATCGTTTCAAATTCAAGATTTCCAGCGCAATGTCGGTTTTGCCGATGAATACGGAAGTAAATAATGACGAAACCACAGAGCCATCTTTCAGATGAAGAAGTAACTTTGCATGCCGGTAGTTTAAATTAAATAAAGAATTTATTCAAAAAAGTGTTTTAGTTGTTGATTTTATTAATAAAATTTATAATAAATTATAGGGAAGTTTAAAATAAAAATTTTTGTTTTGATTTACGCCCAACATCTTGCGTTACGACCGGAATGCTGTCATGTGTATCCGCTTGCACGATTGTAAACAAACAACCGTGAGCATTAATTGTATCAGTCGAAGCCCAGATACATGTGTTTGTGGATGTAATTTCGGTCATTGTAGTGATTTACCTATATATATAATTCATTAACACCATGCAAGCAAGACACATAATTGCTAAGGAAGGAAGAGAAGGTAAAGAAAGCGATCACAATCGAAACGAAGATGGAAATTGTGTGAAAATATGAGAGTGCTGTTCGTGTGACCGATCTCGCTAATATGTACAGCATGTCGAAATCCACCATCTCGACAATTTTACAAAGAAAAGAACTGCATAAGGAGGCTCCTTCTAAACAATAACCACCATCCATTTCATTCTCCTCCTCCTCCCCTCCTGCAGCCCAAAGATGTCAAATTAAATGGTGAGTACAGTATGAAATTGTTGTTTCTAGAATAGAACAGAATGCCTTTTATTGTCACTATACACATCTACAATGAGATTAAAAGCAGCTCCTTCAGTGCAGAAAAAAAGTTCTGTATAGGGCTTGTATGGTTGTTTTTTTTAGCCTTAGCATAATGCCGGATCTGCAGCCCCGCTTCTGCTTTCTTTCCCTCCTCCATCTGCGTCGTCTCCTAGACCTGACAACAATCCATGGAGAGCCCGCTGGTCTCGCTATGTTGTCTGGGATGTTGTACATGTGATGAAAAACACTCGAAACAGATGTCTGGCTCTGGACACCGATGTCTATAAGGTTCTGACGGGTGTAGCGGATGTTCACTGAACCGATCATGCACAAACAAGGAAAAAAAAAAGTACAAAAACAACAAAAAAGTGCACTGAAAAGGAGAGCCCTGAGCCGCTGCGAGCATGCGCGCCGCCATGCTCCTAGCTTAATCTAGCCTACTTCTGGTTGGCTGGGCACTTTTTATAACTTTTTGGTTAGTACATTAGAAAAATTATTGGTGTTTTGGTAAATTATGCACATTATACAACCCTTTTTTATTATGAAAAGGTTAAGTAAGTGTTGCAGTGGAGGTTCGCGAACGAATTAAGTTCGTAAGTCAAGGGTCCCCTGTACAGTAATCCCTCCTCGATCGCGGGGGTTGCGTTCCAGAACCCCCCGCGATAGGTGAAAATACGCGAAGTAAAAACCATAAGTTTGTATGGTTATTTTTATATATTTTAAGCTCTTAGAAACTCTCCCACACTGTTTATAAATATTCTCCGCACAGTTATACAGTAAACCCTCGTTTATAGTGGTTGATCTGATCCAGACAGATAAATGAATTTCCAAGAAGCAGGAGTCTTTATTTATAAATGTAATATTTTCGCAGTTAGAGCATTGAAAACCTGTTTACGACCTTCTAAATACATTTTCTAACATTATTAGAGCCCTCTTGACATGAAATAACACCCTTTAGTCAAAACAGTCGACAGTTCTTTCTCACAGTTAAAATGATGCAAACATATCTTCCTCTTCAAGGTGCCCGTCAGGAGTGGAGAATGTCAGACAGAGAGAGTAAAGTAAACAATCAAAAATCAATAAGGCTGTTGCACTGTTAAGTATGCAAGCACCGCGATAAAGCGGCGCAATGAAGGGATCAATGTGAAGGTAGCCTTTCAGCATTTTTTACAGGCGCGTCCGTTTCTTCTAAGCAAACAGCCACTGTGCAAACAGCCCCTCTGCTCACACCCCCTCCGTGAGGAGCAGATAATAGGGCCAATCATACACCTCCCTGATGGTATTGCATGATGGATAAATATCTGCCTGTATTTCTCAGAGAGAGTGAGAGAGTCAGAGAAAAGCAAACAATAAAAAATCAATAGGGGCTGTTAGAGCTTTTAAGTGTGCAAAGCAGCGTGCGGGAAGCATATCGTATATCATTGAGGAGTTTTATTTAATATGTAATACGTGCCCTGATTGGTTAGCTTCTCAGCCATCTGCCAATAGCGCCCCTTGTATGAAATCAACTGGGCAAACAAACTGAGGAAGCATGTAACATAAATTGAAAGACCCATTGTCTGCAGAAATCCGCGAACCAGCGAAAAATCCGTGATATATATTTAGATATGCTTACATTTAAAATCCGCGATGGAGTGAAGCCACGAAAGTCGAAGCGCGATATAGCGAGGGATCACTGTATTGCGTATTTAAGTTAATCAAATTTATAACAAGTCTCCGGAAATCCATCCGCTGATGTACCGTATTTGCGTAAATAGTTTCAACACAAAGGTTTCATTTTACCAAACTTCACTGCAATCACTTCCTGGTTTCCATCAAAAATGCCGGCAGTCTCAAATTCTCACCAATAAACATGATAAATATACCTGAAGAGACACTTTTAAGGAAATTTAGAAAATTTTGCTTGGAGAAGGGGGTCAGCTTAAATACCGGTCCTCGGCAAGTACATGTATTTTAGTAGGTAGAGAAGGGGGTTGGCTAATATACCGAGTCGGCTTATATTCCGGGATCTACGGTATTTATGAGGTTAATAACTTTAAAATCAATGTACTAGAAAATGTAATTGCATATATACATATTTTCATGACTATAAGTATCACAAATTATCAAATGAAACCTTACTTGTGGATAGTCCCTTTACTTTGTTTCTACACAAGAGTATTAATCATGTCCCAATTAATTTTGTTACAAATCGAGGTTCATATTTTAAACCATGAATAAGAAGGAAAGAAAGAAAGAAAGGTAATGTTAAAATCCATGAAAAAAATAAAATATCTAATTTATATTTTTGCTCACTCTGAAAACAATATCAATTTGAGTGTATCACAAACTATTCTATGCCTTAAAATGTTTGGTCTATCCAACAGAACAGGGCTCCCTTTGTAATCACATGCAGTTAAATATAGTTTTTATCTGAAACCAGCATCTATACTGATAAAGACTGCTAAAGGAGACAAAAGACTACTCTCAAATATTACCGCCTATCATAAATTCTAGTACCACATATTACTAAAGTAATCTTCAAAACATCAGTTTTTGGAAGGAACCAAATAAGCTTTCCAAGTAGGCAACCTCAGATTTTACTAAGGTGTTAACAAATTTGCCTTTGGTAAGCTATATTACAAATGCAATGAATTATCATGCATATTTTTTTTCTTTTAGATCATGAACTAATTCATTAATGGGTTCAAATAATACTTGTTAGAGAAAATAGGCTTTTGGACTCAAACCTATGGTCATTATTCCAGTCATGGAGTAGAAAAAGAAACAAATATTAATTTAATTCAAAAGGCCATTTCATTTATTCTTCTGTTCGAGTAAATATGGAGTAGGCCTGTTACACAATTTAATGTACCAAAAACAAAAAAAAAAAAGAAGAAAAACATACTAAAACTACATTAAAACCACAAAACAATGCTTTGCTTGTTTTATAATGTTCTTCATGACTGTACTTTTTATAATATGATTTATGTAAAATTAATAATTGATTAGATTTTGTTTTAAACATCAGTTGAAAGCCATTAACAACAATATTCAGGAAGAAAAAGGCGCAGTACAGGGCAAGAAAAAAATAAAAACTGATTTAACAATGCAAAAAAAAAAAGAAAACATTAAAAAGCTCAGTGAAAACTTTTGGTTTACTTAAATGATCAATACTGTGCTAAATGTATTCATTTTTATTCAAAGCTTACAAAAATATATACTTGGTATTATTCTGCTGGAGGAGTTCTGTTCACATCTCTACTACTTTTAACACATTAATAACATATTTAATAACTTTCTGAAAACCGGCCACTCTTTAGTACACCTGTCAAGCTTTGCAATACATTAATCATCTGGGTTGCACTGTAACTTGTTCCAAAAAAATCCTTAATTTTGAACGTCTCTGGTTAAAACAAGGTATTGCATACATAGGATTTACTGAATATTTAACACCACATTGTGCTATTTTGAAAATATGGTATCAACAGATATTTTAACAGCAAAGAACATGTAAGACTGTTACAGCAAATTAACACCATCACCTGTTGCAGAGAATAACTGAACTGAGTTTGTCTGTATCTGGTCCATGAGGAGGTGAAGGCAGGAGGGGTAGCTGCCAATACTTTTTAAGCATGTTCAAATACTGAAATATATCCATCTTCTTTCCAACATGCCCATCAAATTCAGGGTATCGGTTAGCTGTGTTCATGGGGCTTCATTTAACATTTTAACGATATCTAATATGATGTCATTGTCAGAGAGTGTAAACAAGTTTTGACTCTTCCTTTATCCTGTAGTTGTAGGGGTTTGTGCTGTGTTAGCCATCATGGATGCAATTACAAACTGCCTGAAGAAGGGGCCTGTGTTACCTAGAAATCTTGCATATTGTAATCCTTTTAGTTAGCCAATAAAAGGCATAATTTTGCTTGACTTCTCATTGCTTCCTTTATCCTGCAAATACTAAAGCACTCTATGTATTATATAACAATATTTATAGGACTCTTCCCCTTGCTTTAAAGATTTCATTCAGCATCAATACTGTACATGATGTAGCCCTTACAGTTTACAAGAACCTCTATCAGCAATTATGCAAATTCTATAAGCATTCCTGTTCCGAAGGAGTTTCTGTTCTGCTCAGTTATGTTGCAGACCTTTGTGCTATGAAAACAACATACAGTATAATCAGGCAAAAGCTACATGTTCTATACCTACAATTTAAAACAAGAAGCTTTATTGGTTAGCTTTTATTCAGGTGGCATGAATTGTCTTAGATCGCAACACTGTCCAAATGATGAAGCTCTTTACTCACATACTGTTGCTAAAAACAGTCCAAGAAAATTATACAACAATTATCTAATACAGAAAAAGGATAATTTAAATGGTATCTTTCCCAATAAAGCATCACTACCAAAACAACCTGGAGTACTTAGTACAGCATGATATATAGCAATCAAACGAAAAGAATGATAAACAAATATATATATACCAGATAAACTGTATATGAAGTCTCAGCAAACAAGTAAATAATGTCATATTAAAATATAAAGGAGTTTAAGGTTCATTTACTCCACTTATATATTTCCAGGTTGCAACAGCCTTTTATGAACGCAAAAGGTCTTATTAATATATTAAAAAAGGGACTCCAGTCTATCAACACTATATAATTAAAGGCATCCAAAAAGTCAGCATTTATAAACTTTATACTTATTCTTAAACTGGTAAGTCTGAGCTCTCAATCATTCTCCTAAAATAGCATTTATTTATCAGAAGACAAACAGGCTAATTAATATGAAGAATCATATTTATAATATGATTTTTTTTTTTATGCTGACATATTTATGCTTTTTATTACATGTTGACTCCTGATAACAATGGATAGTTGGACTGCTGTATCTGTAAGCAGACAATTTAAACAAATACTAACTGTATTGCTTCACTATATGTGCATCAAGTTAGTACTCTATTGATTCCGAGTACACACGATTTTCTGAAAATGGTCAGTTGCAGTTGTCACGATGAAATAGTCATTTAATTGAAAAGTAATAAAATACATTTACAGTATATGTAACACAATGAGTGTTCTCACTTCAGCACTCTCTACTGTACCTGCATACATTTCTTCTCTAATAAAATTTGATTAAATACATAATGGCAAGACAGGATATTTTTTAAGTCACAGAGTCCTCTTTATAATGCAGACTCTGACATGCCTTATCTCTGAGAAGTTCTGTTATCTGTCAAGAAAATTCAAATAAATATTTCATGTCACATTAGAGTAATTGATCCTCTCGAGCATTAAAATAAATATAATAATTAACAAACATGTTTATACTTCAATCAGTCAGACAGACAGAAAGCATTTTATCAGTTCCAAGGTAGAATTTAACAAGTCAAAATTGCAATAATAAATAACTTCCTTTTTTGCTATTATTTATTCCATACATCAGTAAAGGAAGTTATAGTTTTTTTTTCTAAATTCTGGAAATAATTATCTACTGACATAATTTACTTTACGGTAGAATATTGGAATTCATTTATTACAGTTTTGCAGCAGAACTGATTTGAAAACTGACATGAGGAGACAGTGATTTTAGCAACAGCCTTATAACTCGGATCACATGCATTTAATATCCAGTATGGCCACTGTCTGTGTGGGATTCCCATGCATCTTCCCTGTGTCAGAGTTTTCCCTAGTTCTCCAGTATTTTTCACTTGCCAAAGATGAGCATGATAAAGTCATTAGTTAACTTGAATTAACCAGATATGAGTGAGTGAATGTGAGTAATAGTTACTCTATGATGAATTTACATTCCACCCAAGCTTTGTTCTGGAATTGCATCTCATGACCTGAAAATGAGGAAAGCTTTTTTATAAGACACTTAAACATATTTTCTAAATATGGCTATATATAAATAGAACATCTCTTGCCTTTCAAACAAACATCCATTCTTAAACCTGTTTAATCCTATTTAGGATCATGGGGTCCAGAGCAAAAGGCAGGAAACACTCTGTATGGTTCAACACTCATTCACTCAAATGATGGCCAATTTACAGTTGTAAATCCACCAACCACTCATATATTTGGGGATGTATAAGGCAAACTAGAATACCATGTGGAAAATACAGAGAACATGCAAACTCCACATAATAACTGGGTACACGATACAAATCTGGGACGTTGGATCCATGAGGCTAACTATTGCACCTGAATTTTTGGCAATAGGTTACATAGTTATACATTGGGTCTGGTTATGTTTAAAAAATAAAAATAAAAACACGATAAACCACTTTATACTGACTGAAACTAGCATCTCCTAACAATGCTTTTAGAAATGACATTGTGTGCAGAAAATGCAAAATGTTTCTTAGTGAAATGTGAAATGCAATATGTCATTTTTATTTTAAATTACATGAAATGTTATCAATCAGAACCTTAAACAAATCAAAATGTCTCCAATGCAGCTTCAGCACATTAATGGAGATTTTTTTAAATATTCTAAAAGCCACAAAACATTGAGCAATTCTTTGTCCAATGTAATCAATGACCCTTCCTAAACCTATTTATCGAATGTTCTTGTAAGAAGGACAAGTTTTCACAAGTTTCATAAGCACTGTAATACAGACTGACACAAATTATACGGTTTATTACAGTAGACAGCCAGTCAATAAACTAAATAAATGGATTACCAACACTACTGCACCTATCTTACAAATGAATGAACTTTTCAGGTAAAAAACTGAGCTGAATGTAGATCTTAGTTCTAGTATGCAATATAATGAATATAATTCTTAACATTTACTCCTATTTGATATGCTATCTTGACATCTTAAACATATTTATTGTTTCTATGCAGCTGTTGTTCTTAAACATTTCAGTACAATACTGTATAAATTAAGTAACTAGTACTATCAGTCTTAATTTATATGAATACATTTTCCCTATGTGCACTATACCGTTGTGCCAGATATAGTAAGCAATCAATGAAAATGCTGATGTGTGACATTCCTTTGCCCCTAAAAGCATTAATGTGTTTGTCATTTATTGACTACCTACTGTACTGACTAAGGTCAAACTAAGCTCCTTTTTTAGATAGGGATATATACTTGCTTGAACCAATGCTGACAGTGTGATGGCTTGTTTTTCACACATTCATGCTGTCCAAAAGGTTTCCACACATTTTAACTGATTGAACACTAATGCTCCCTACAAGGAAACAATAAACCTTAGTTTTTCTTAAATGGTACTGAAGAATGGGAAAAGAAACTGAGCTAATCTTAAACCTTTAAGAGATCTTTTTTTTTATTAAATTTGCTTGCATATTTCACCCGTTTATTTAGTTGGATCATATTCTTGTTTGAAATATATTTTCACAACTGAAGCAGTTTACATCCAATTATGAAAAAGTTTTTAAATTTAGAATGATGTCATTAAATATTTAAACAATATTATGTTCAGTTTAAGTACTGATGCTACAATCCTTCATAATGGAAGCTAAACTAAAGTAAGTTAGTTTTAAATTAATTTTATATTCTACTTGCCTCTTGTTTACACCACAAGCCCCTTGCATTGACAATGTATTCAGAAAGTACTCAGTCCCCTTTACTTTCTGCATACTTCATTGTGTTGCAGATTTAATTTTAAATGGATAACTTTGCTACTTTTGCCCATCAATCTACACTCAAATGGCTAATCCATAATGCCAAAGTGAAAACATATTTTCAGAAAGGTTTGCAAATTTATTAAAAATCAAAGATGCCACAATCCTGTAAGTAATCAGTCCCTTAATTCAGTACTTAGTAAGCATTTTCATTACCTCTTTAGCAACATGGATAAGACTCCACAAACTTTACATACCTGGATTTGGGTAGGTTTTTCCATTCTTCCTGGCAGATCCTCTCAAGCACCATTAGATTGTGTGGGAAGCATCTGTAAACATCCATTTTCATGTATCTCCACAAATGTTCTGTGAGGTTTAAGTCTGGGCTTTGGCTGGCCCACTCAAGGAGAGTTAAAGACTTGTCTCAAATTGGTTTGGTTGTCATGCTGAGCATGCACACAACAGCAGGTGTTCAAGAACCTCTCTATTTTTGACTGCACCCTCAATTCCGACCAGTTTCCATATTACTACCTTTGAGAAGCACCCCCATACCATGATGCTGAGCAGTGACTGGTCTTTGCCAGACATAGTACTTGGAGTTCTGCCCAAACAATTCAATTTTTGTCTTATCAGATCAGAAAATCATTTTATTCATTTTATTCCTTCAAATGTCATTTGGCAAAATTCATGTGGGAATTAGAAAATATTTCATAAACACCAGGTTGATGAAGTGCTCCTTGGATTGTCATTCTTCTGAGAGGCTCTCACTCTCAGCTAAGGACCTCTGAAGCACTGTGACGGTGATCATTGGGTTCTTGGTCACCTTACTGATAAAGGCCCTTCTTGCCCGATTGCTTGGTTTCGCAGGACAACCATCTCTAGGAAAAATCCTGGATGTTCCTTTGAATACTTAAATGAGAGAATTTAGTTTTTAATTTTTAATAAATTTGCAAACCTTTCCGAATATGTTTTCACTCTATCATTATGGGTTACCGAGTATCCCATTACCTTACTTAAAAACAGAAATAGACTAGTTTTTGAATATAACAAAGTGTAAATAATTATATAACCAGTCCTTCTTTATTAGCAGGGTAAATAACAATAATAAGTATTATTTCTTGCATTTTTTTTTCAGCCAAATCAAATTTATATTTTTACATTGCTGAATATGAGTGAACATTCACAATCTTGTGCCAGCATAAAGCTGATTTCCTGGCAGTAGTAAATGTCTCATCATAACTGAGTAACAGAATGGCTCAAAGACGCCAAATTGATCACTACTGTGCACTGCTTCATTTTCTGATGTTCAAGAAAAGAAAAACAAAAAATTATTATGATCATTTCAACTAAATAAAAAAAAAAAAAAAAAAATCGGTACCATTTTCCTAATTAGGAAAACATGAACATTTTTAGAGGGGGACAGCGGTTTAGTAACGCATTATTGTTTTAGAAGTTGGAGCCTGGATCATTCTCCATCTGAGCTGCAATATTTTTGAAGTGTGTATGGCCACCATGGGTTTTGTAGTTTCAGAATCAGTCAGAAAAGGTATCTATAAACTCTGTATGGCATGTCATTTAATTAAGGGTTGTTTCCTGACTTGTATTTATTGTTGACAAGATAACAGGTTAAATAAACAGAATAATTCATAAAATATTATTTTAAAGCATACTTATGGTAAGGACTAATTTACCTAATTTCACAATCAGTCATTTTCCTTATTCATTATTAAAATGCATTTATCATTTTATTCTAATCCATGCATCCTAGAAAATGCTGTAATTAATGTACACACAAAAAGATGAAGACGGAAACTGCACAATAATAAATCTTGCATCTTAGAACTAAGATGTGAAAAAGTTTGAGGCAACTTACATTAATGATAATTCGGAAAAATGTATTCTATGTATGTATGCAGCTGAACACAAAAAAAACAAACTACTGACCAATTAAATCCACTGTAAAGCACAGCTACCATAAACCACTTCTCAAGCTTCATGGGTTTGACAATAGTGACAAAGCATCATAGGCAGCCTTTATTGACAAGTGGCAAGTAAAAAGCCATTACTGAGTGAAAAAAAAATTACTTAGCATGAGACCAAACTTGAGGCATGTGTCAAAACATGAACTATGTTCTACATATTCCCTGAATAATTTCTGTTTCAAGACAACAATTATGTATCATGCTGCCCATGTCATCTTTAACACTAGAATTACCAGAGCCTATGAAAAAACTCATAGATCCGGCCCACCTTAAATCCGTTCGCACCTCTCCGTCAGCGTCTTTTGTCCTGTAAATATGCCGATAAAGACGAACAGCAAGCAGCCTGGTATCCCATCCCCCCACCGCCGCAGAACATGCACAAAGTTCTCCCAGCTCATGCCTTGATTGATTATCTGTAAGATAAGTGCTGGAGTTTTAGAGTGGAAATAATAGATTGTTATTTGGAACACATGCATTTCATGTGTGTTCCGTTTCTACAATAATCTGTGTAAACATATTGTTAAAACAGAAACGTTTTTCATATTTTAGTAGTAAATGACAAAATGTTGGCATAAACTATATAATGTGTGAAGCCTGAAGTCCAAAGATCAAATAAACACTTTCACAAAAGGTTCAAGGACGATACAATAGCTTCCGTGGCGTAGCGGTAAGATTTGCTGACTTGTAATCAAGAGTCCCCGGTTTGATCCCTACTGCCTCCTATATTTGCCGTTTTCAGTACTGAGCTGCTGTTATTGTTAATATTATACAGTACACACAAACATTTGGATTTCGTCTGTAACAGACGGTGTACATTTATAGGACTTGTAAAAGTTACTGTTTTTTTATTTCACTTTTATTCTCTCAGTCAGGATCATGATACATACTACCGTCATTGGAATCTGATGCTGTTAAGTTTATATTTAAAACTTGAAGTAACTGTAGATGTCAGTGGTGTTTTGAGGCAATGGAACTAGACATTCTCTGATCTGGAGGGATAAAAGCTGACACAGAAACGCTGGTGAATCTGCCTTCTTCGTATCTCACTGTCACTTGATTTTTTTTTTTTATTCAGTTTTATTGAGTGTTCCTGCTCACGCTGAATTAGTATGCACCTTATGGTCTATTATGCCAAAAAAAAAAACAAAACAAACAAACAGAGACATTGGTATACAGGTAGTCCCGAGGTTACAGACATCTGACCTACGACTTAAGAACGGGGCAGCAGTGGCAACACATGCCCCTCAGTAACTGCCGCTTCATCATCTTCATGTCATGGACGGAGGCTGGAGGGGGGTGATTTTGCTGCCCGTGCAGCGTAGTGTCCCTTGGGCAGCTTGTGGTGGCAAGCGGTTTCACTGCCAACCCACCACACACAGCTGCCCCGCTCATTCTTTTGGCTGGTGATGCTGCAAGCGGTGGCTGGACGGAGGGTAGAGGGGGGCGATTTTGTCGCTCACACAGTGTAGTGTCCCTCGGGCGGCTCCAGGTTTCATTGCCCGCCCACTACACACAGCTGCTCCATTCGTTCTCGGTGAACAGCTGGTAATGCTGCAAGTGGTGGCATGGATGGAGGCTGGAGGGGGGCAATTTCACTGCTCGCGCAGTGTAGTGTCCTTCGGGCAGCTCCCGGCAGCAAGCGGTTTCACTGCCAACCCACCACACACAGCTGCCCCATTCATTCTCGGTGGACAGCTGGTAATGCTGCAAGCGGTGACCCGGTTGTGGCTGAACGGAGGCCATTGAGGGTGAATGGGGTGGCAGGGGGTAGCACTATAGTGTGCATTGAATGGCTGTTTATTGAATGGGGGTGATTCACTACCCGCCTTTGGCCACACTGTGTTCGTTCTCGGTGGGCGGACACTGTAGGCAGCATACTGTAGTGGAGGTGACTGTGAGGTGGACTGGTGATGAACTGCCCATCGATGCCCCCATTCATTCTAAATAGCAACTTTTACAAGTCCTATAAATGTACACCGTCTGTTACAGACGCAAACCAAATGTATGTGTGTACTGTATAATATTAACAATAAGAGCAGCTCACTACTGAAAATGGCAAATACAGGAGGCAGTCAGGATCGAATCAGGGATTCTTAATTACGTCAGATTAAGTCAGCAAATCTTACCACTACGACACGGAAGCTGTTGTATCGTCCTTGAACCTTTTGTGAAAGTGTTTATTTGATCTTTGGACTTCAGGCTTCACACATTATATAGTCAATGCCAACATTTTGTCATTTACTACTAAAACATGAAAAACATTTCTGTTTTAACATTGTGTTTACACAGATTATTGTAGAAACAGAACACACATGAAATGCATGTGTTCCAAATAACAATCTATTATTTCCACTCTAAAACCCCAGCACTTCACTCCCAGATAATCAATCAAGGCATGAGCTGGGAGAACTTTGTGCACGTTCTGCGGTGGTGGGGGGATGGGATACCAGGCTGCTTGCTGCTTGTCTTTATCGGCACATTTACAGGACAAAAGACGCTGACGGGGAGGTGCGAACGGATTTAAGGTGGGCCGGATCTACGAGTTTTTTTGTAGGCTCTGGTAATTCTAGTGTTAATACCACACAGAATGTTGGCAACATCAGGTCACCTGCACAGTTCTAAATATCAGAGACAGGAAAACGTCTTGGGAATGAAGAGATGATCTAAAGTGTAAACTAAAGACAACAGTTGGTAAACAGATAAAATTTGTTTTTCAATAGGAGAATGACTAAAGGCCAGGCTCCTTCCTCTAGAAAGGAAGAAAGATTTAGACATGCATTCACTAAAAGTGGACAGGATTGTAGTTTAAATAGAAAGGTGGTATTGATCAGGATAACATTTGATCTGTATTTGAGAAAGCTTTGTAAACACTGTACTGAATGATTTTCTGGTATGTGCAGCAATATACCAGTTAAAAAAAAACTGTAAATAACAAATAAAGTGACATTTGATAAGAATAAACTGTAGCAACTCAGTTTTTAATACTTTTAGCCTTTTTATATTATTTATTTGCTTATTTCCACATCTATCATAAGATAGTTTATGCTACTTTGATGTGATCAACAGATCCAAGATGTGAAATAATTACAACTGATTTTAAACAAAATCATACAACATCCGTGCCAGATTATTCCTGCTGTTATGCAACTTGCATTTGCTGCATGCCTGCTTCCTTTTGAGATGATAGCTCCTAAGAGCCTGTTACTAGTGAGCACCTAGAATCAAATGTTCAATGGGCACTATAGCAAAAAGATCCTTAAGCTTCACTGGATGACAGATTGCTTTTAACACTAAGAGGAGAGGACAGAATCTGCCCTCAGACAAAACTGAAAATTGAAATTGACAAAATGCACATCGGATGTGCTAACTCTATGCCTTCAGAGTATGGAAAAAAAAAATCACAGTTACAGGAGGAATTACATGTAAACATAAAGAGAACAAATGGCATTCACAAAGAATGCAAAGTACCAAAAAATTAAACTGAAATGTATATTCTAATTATCATAAATACTCTGAATACTTCCCTGATAATCCCAGAACCCTGGGCCCTGTGGGATATGGCACTTGTTTCACATATATTCTAAATAATGCTAATCTAGAGAAAATACTACAATCACTTTCAACTAATATGTTAAAGATCTGTGATAAATTACAGATAGGTAAACTTATTCTCTAGATTTGAGGATGAGCAGACTTGACACTTCAGAAATGAAATGATTTTAGAAAATGGTTTTTACCCAGTTTCCAAGCAAACATCTTCCCAACCACCTTCAGCAATTTAATAGACATTATTATGTGATTTGACCTCCTGTAACTTAGTTTAAGTTTATATGCTGTGAACGATAGGGGGCGCCCTCGCTCCCTTGAACCCCTGTCCACGACTCCAGACACCAGGTAAAAGTCCTCCAATCGACTTTATTTTGTCGCCACAGTGCACAAAGCACACTCTTCTCCACAATACTCATATAATTACAATACTACACAATAATAAACAATAAATCAATCCTCCAGCTCCCAGACGCGTTGCCACCCTTCCACCCAGCTCAGCTCGTTGTCTGGGAGTTCCCATAATCCTTTTATACCTCCTGACCCAGAAGTGTTACTGCCCAATAGTCCACAAGTCCTTTTCCCTTCCGGGTCAGGGTAAATAGTCCCTTTCTTCAACCCGGAAGTCCGTCGCTCTTCCTGTGACGAACCTCCGGGTCACAGGGCACGAAGAAGCCCTCGGTCCTCCCTGCAGCTCCCTCCTGTGGCCCCCACAGCATCCAGCAGGGCTTTGCATAAAAACTCCAATGTCCATGATGCCCTGCTGGTCTTCTGGGGACCTCCATGCTGCAAGGAGGGCTCCACCTGGCGGCTTGGGGGTATTGGCCGGGATAAATGGCCGGCCATCCATTACAATGCTTAAATCATGCAATACTTTTAAAAAAAAACAATTACGGGTAAAACCAATTTTCCAAACTTGATGAAAAAGCCATAATGTAGATAAATGTTTTCTGTTTATACAGTTTAAATTTTTACGATTGTTATGTATGTATGTATGATGTGTATTATTAGTACACTATATGCTGATGAAAGTTTCCTGTATATATACGTGAAAAGGTGATATCAAACTTGATGTTTGGAGAAGAAATAACTGTTTTCTAGTGATACAGACATTGACCATGTCTTCTATATCTCAAATATTATGTACCTTTAAATAATATTATCCGGTTACATCCACTGTCTTTCTCACAAACAAACTTGATGCTTTTATTGTCATCTCAACCATATACAAGTATACAGATAGACGAAATTGCGAAGCTCAGGGTCCACAGTGTAACAACATGATGTGCAAATAGTAAATTAAAAATAGAATAAAAATTTTAAAATTTATAATTAAAACCTGTGCAAAGATAGGACAAACAAGTAGCAGCATATTGATGTGTAAGATATGTAATATAATAAGTAAATAAATAATAAATAATAGATATAGATAATACAGAAATTATCAGTGTATGATAATAGTTGTTTAAGACGTGTGTAAACAATGACAGGTCAGAATGTTTCATAAATCCTTAGAGGTCAGTATGAGATTTTCAGTTCTTTGCAGGATAGTGGTTTTCATGTATAAAAGTTCTGTTTTGTAGAGGAGGTTGAGGCCGTGTGGAAGAGGGGCAGCCTGGTGTTAAGGAGTCTAACAGCTTGGGGTAAACTCTCCTGCAGCCTCGCAGATTTGGCATGCTGCAATATCTTCTCTTGGATGGCAGAAGTGTGAAAAGTCCATGTGAGGGGTGTAAGGGGTCCTGCACAATGCTGCAGGCCTTGCGGACACAGCGTTTGTAAAATATGTCTTGTAGTGAAGGGAGAGGCACCCCAATTGTTCTCTGCTGTCTTCACTATCCTTTGCACGCTTGCGGTCGGATATGTTGCAGTTGCCATACCAGACAGTGATGCAGCTGGTCAGGACACTCTCTATGTGCCTCTGTAGAACATGGTGAGGATGGAAGGGGAAGACGTGCTTGATTCAGCCGCCTCAGGAAGTGTAGTCTCTGCTGGGCTTTCTTGATTAGTGATGAGGTGTTATGTGTCCACGTAAGTTCCTCAGTTAAGTGCACACCGAGGAACTTGGTACTCCTAACAATCTCCACATCTAAACCGATGCTGAGCGGGATGTGGGCAGGACGTGATTTTCTGAAGTCCACGATTATCTCTTTTGTTTTGTCGACATTGAGAGATAGATTGTTGTCTTCACACCATGCAGCTCATCTCTGTATGCTCTTTCATCATCCCTGCTTATCAGTCCCAGCACCGTCGTATCATCCGCAAACTTGATGATGTGATTGGTGTTGTGCCTGTGCAGTCGTGAGTCAGCAGGGTGAAGAGCAGTGGACTAAGCACACAGCCCTTGCTCAGTGTGATGATGCTGGAAGTGTTGTAGCCCATCCGAACTGACTGGGGCCTCTCTGTCAAGAAGTCCAGGATCCAATTGCAGAGGGTGGTGTTTAGGCCCAACCTGCTCATTTGGAGGGATGATTGTGTTGAAGGCAGAGCTAAAGTCTATGAATATGTGTCTTTTTATCCAGATGTGTCAGGGAGATGTGAAGGGCAGAGCATATGGCATCCTCAGTTGACCTGTTTGAGCGGTATGCAAACTGAAGAGGGTCAAGGGAGGCAGGAGATTAGTCTTTATGTGTGACATGACTAACCTTTCAAGCACTTCATTATGATTGGTGTGAGTGCAACTGGTCGGTAGTCATTCAGGCATGTCACTGATGACTTCTTTGGCACTGGTATGATGGTGGTCGACTTGAAGCATGTTGGGACTGACGACTGGCTCAGAGATGTGTTGAAGATGTCTGTGAGGACACCAGCCAGTTGACTTGCACATTCTTTGAGCACAAGACCAGGTATGTTGTCAGGTCCTGCAGCCTTCCTTGGATTGACTCTGGATAGAGTCCTCCTCACATCTGTTATGGAGAGGCAGAGTGGTTCAGTGGAGGGAGGTGTTGCTTTTCTCGCAGGCTCTTTGTTCTGTGCCTCAAACCGTGGAATTGTTCAGCTCATCTGGAAGGGAGGCATCACCATTTTATTGGGCTTGTAGTTTGTAATTGCCTGAACACCCTGCCACATACGACGTGTAATTGTTTGTTGATCTTCTGCGAGTATGCCCACTTAGCATAGCACGAGACAGGTTGGCTCTGGTCACCCTGCCCTTGTCTCCAGATCTGAAGGCTGCATTTCTGATCTTGAGCAGAGAATTAATGGTCTATACCTGCTTTAGAATTACATCAGTTTTCTCTGTGCCAAAAAATACAAAAGTGGATCATCTCAATGATTAGTGCCTATTGGCGCTCACTTATATTGTGATACAGTGCTTTAAGAAACTAGTGTTACAACATGATAAATGCAATATCTCAGATAGTTTGGACCACTTCCCATTTGTATCTTTTTAGAACAGGAACATAGAGAATGCTAAATGCTATGGAAATGGTTGACAATTTTACATCTGTTGAAGTTACTATTGCTGATGTTCTAAAGTGAGCACCACACATGTTGGCTTCGGATTACAAAGGTTCACCATTGTATTTACTTTCTTAGACATATAAGAAAAGCACAGTATCTCCATCTCTACTTATTAATTTCTACATGTGCACAATGGAACCCACCCTCACTGGTTACATTACATCCTGGTGCAGCATCTTTTCAGCTCAAGACAAGAAAGCACTTTTAGAGGTTGATGACGTCAGCTCAGAATATTACTCAGACAGCTCTCTTTTTATACATAATTCAAGCTGCCTTAAAAAGTTAAATAGCTTTATTAAAGAAATCAACTATACTGCACAGTCACTTTTCCCCAATAATGCAAGAATTACTAACTGAAGAACTGGATTCAAGGGCAGTTTTATCCAAAGGTCACAAGACCACTAATACTGCCAACTCTAGGAGTACTACTTCTATATATTGTCCATGAAAATATATGATGTTGTATTAATGGTTCATGTTTACATTCACTGCCTCTGGTTGGTAATTTGATATTCTAACTAGTCTGTGAGAAACATAACAGTTACAATTTCATTATATTGTGTACATGTGACAATAAATTTGAACTATAAAATGTAAACTACTAACAACATATTCATCAACTGATTTATGTCTGTTTTTTCTAATTTTTTTGCACAGACAAAAGCAATGATGTTTTAATTTAATTGAAAATGTGCTTTTCAAATCATTTCAAAGTGCTATATAAATGCAAAGAATTATTTATTATCATTTCAATCATTTGACTAGTATTTTACTTTAAAATTAAGAAAGCACTTTTACAGGGGCAATCATTAGTTTAATGCCCAGTATCTTAAATTAATGAGTCAACTGACCCCAAATACCCTGCAAGTACTTTCCAAGATCTGGGGCACTGCTTATTTAAATTAAATTGCTTTAAATTAAATATGGGAACTACATACATTTACATTTTTTTACCTTTTTATCAGTATGTTAAAACAGATTTGAAAGCATAATCACAACTGAATTCAGGGGTAGAGATTATTAAGACTTAATTAATCACATGCTTCACAGTATTTTGGAAGAAGGTAAAGACAAAAACATTTCATAACTTTGGATTTGAAACTCAGTGAAGACAAATTCTGAGCAAATGAGACAAATAATAAAAGAGACTAACGTTGAAGTATAGAAATGATCATTGAGGAGTGTTGAGCATTGAGCATAGGCTCAATAGGCTCAAGTACATTACAAACAATGATGGATAACTTCACTAAAAGTTGTAGATCCTTTTGAAAATTTAATAGAGTTCTGTACTGGGTAATTAAGAAGCAGAGAAAGAAACAGCAAAAGAAAAAAAACACATGTATTATATATACAAGAAAATTAATTCCAGCATCAGCTGTAGAGGACATGAAGGCAATGGGTAAAATGGTAATTAGGAATGATGAGATATACTGACCGAACCTCGCAAACACTAGTTTGGGTGCTCTCTTAGTCACAGAGTTCACATTTCATGTTCCTAGATTCAGTTTTGGTAGCTTGGGACTGGTCCACCAAGGCACTTGCCTTCAAATGCCACCCATGCCATAAAGCCTTTATGGCCCCTCCTGCAAGTGGTGGGCCCACTGGAGGATAAACCCATGTTGCTCCTTTGGACTTTACCCAGCTAGTTCACATTCCCATAGGTGAATCCCGACAACCAGGCACTCACCGAGTTGTCTTGATCTTGGGCAGGGCCCGGGTTTCCCTTTTCCAGACAAGGATACTATGTCCTTGTTCGTTTTCTTCACAATGGTCATGTCAACCATTCTTCCTCTAGACCCTCAGCCATGACCAATTTGCCTAAGGTGATTCTACCAGGGGCAGTTGTTCAAAACAACATAGACCCTAGAATCACTTTGATACACAAACCCCTCCACCACGTTTAGGTGCCAGTTCACAGAGAGGTTCATCTTAATACATAGCACAGACTCTGGAAGCAAACTTCTTGAGCAGCGCTGCATTTTATTCTACTTTAGAGTTGTGCAGGGTGAGAGGTGCTGGGCAGGTGTGTGATTACTTGGCACGTGTATGTTGGAATTTAGCCTAGTGAACGGGGGAGTCACCTCTCAGTGACTTTGAGTAGGGCGAAGTGCTTTAACAATCTATCTAACACTTCTATGTGCTTACGCACTGACAAATGGGTCATATTATTAAGCCTTCTTGGAGAGTGCTAGAAGGTGCTCTCACTAGGGATCCTACTGTTTCTGCTCATGTGCTCAATGACAGTAATTCAAATTTTATCAAGGGTAACTACCTCTTGGAACTATTCTCAACTCACTGCTGAGATAACATTCCTAATTTTGACTGTGCATTTCATTAACAAATGTTTTTTTTATTAAAATTAACTATAATACTATTGCTTTTACAGTCAATATAGATTTTTATTAAATTAATTTGTATACTATACAATTTGATATTTTAATGAAGACTAATATATTTCAACAGACATAGAGGAAACAAAGAATATTGGAGGGGATAAATTATTTCATATGCTAAAGTAAATTACAACCTAGAACAGCAGCAGAACTAATTTACTGAGATCTCTAAAACTGAGCAAATACATATAAGATAGTCCAATGGTGTGTTTTACCAAATAAGGTTTTTATTTTCAAACAAAATTCAATTTTTTTGAATACAAGAGTGCAACTGATAAGTCGCATCATTCTCAGGCTAATTCAATTTTATCTGAACAAATACACAAGAGGGAAGTATGAAATGAAATTGCATATAGATTAACAATGTAGTCTGACCTACAGACAAAATGAAATAACCAATATCTTTATGGAGGGTTATAAGACTTTATACAAGCTAGTGTAATGGAAACAAGCCTTGAAGCAAGTGCTTTCCTGAGTAAAAGAGAAATGCCACAGCTCTGTACCAATAAAACTCTCTTAAATCCAAGATGCTAAAAATTTCTTGCAAAGAAGGAAAGATGAAAGGCCAAGATGGATATCCAGTGCAATTTTTATAAAAATGTGTTTGTTAAAGTAGCTTCCATTATTGTTGCTTATGTTTTAGAAAGCTATAGAAAATACCATTAAACACCAAGACAGGCATCCTATAGACCAATTTCTCACTTTAACAACAATGGTCCTGGTGAAAATATTTGCAAAACAAAAACATTAAGTGATTCTTTCTATATCATGAGAAAAATCTGCATTTGTTAATGGTACGCACCTATAATCAAAACTTTAACGAGTGTTTATTGCAATATATACTCCTGTAGTATTTGAGCTTCCAGAAATCCTGCTATTATTGGATGTAGGAAATGCTTTTTATGGAGCTGAAGTGGGAAATCTGTTCTCTCTGCTAATTTGAGGATGGATTCACCGTATGTGCAGGAATTCAATTGTTAAGATCTAGCTTAGAAGCTTTTGTTTGTATAAATATATACACAATACATATCTATATATATAATTCACTAAGGGCACGCAAGACAGCGAGCGCAAACAAGACAGAGAGCCCCGCCCGCCAACTCTAAGACCATAGGATACACTTGACAGAGCCCCGCCCACCAACTCTAACCCTCCTCCCACATCATGGGATACGCACAACAGAGCTCCACCTGCATACTGTAACCCTTGCTCTCGAGGCATGCACACTGCTTACTCATGTGCCCGTCCCCAACATGTCACCAAACACAGCCTCACTCGCTTTGGTCTGTGCTACAGTCCACATGCAGCTGTGAGCCACATTGACTGTTTACGTTGATAACAATGCGGCATAGCAAGTTCAGAATATTGAACCTGTGACCATCTTCCATTTTAAAAAGGCAAGAGACTTTAAGGTAAGGACTTCAACAAAAATGATTTCTTTATGCATCATTGTCACTGGTACTGAATGTACTGGAGGAATTGTATATGATCACTGGGTTTAGAATAAGCTTGAAGAAGAGTATAATGTTCCCCAAGAACACTCTTGCACATCATATTAAACTAGGTCTCTACTGCAAATCCCTCAAGTAGAAGGGGTATGGCATTACTTAATTAATATTACTACTGGGTTATAAATATACTGTATATATTTTAGGATTATGGACAGAAGCAGAAACCACTGAAACACTACCTGTCTGGTTACTACTAGAAAGGAAATCCCATCCTGACTCTTCACTATATGCCATGCCCTATGGTTTTGCACTTGCTGATAATTGCCAGTTTACCCATAATCTGATGGTGCAACACTTGCTCAATAAATGGAGGCAATATAGTAAAAGACTTTAATAGTCAGATGCTATTGTCAATCATTTCTGTGAACAGCCATAAATAACTAATGAAATTGTGTGGAATTAAGTTACTTAATATTAGAGACCTCAACATTGACAACAGGTTTACACTATTTGAACAATTACCTCACTGATATAAACTTCCAGCAGCACAATACTTTTACTACATGCAAACAACAAACACCGTCAAAAAAAACAAACCAAACTTTCAAATCTTCCAACAATGTGCATTGTTAAACTATACCATCTCCTGACAAAAATACAACATTTACAGACTTAACCCAAAAAATGTATTCCTAGATGAGAAACAAACATTGGGAACTGGACTTTTAACCAAAATATGTAATCATGATTGACAATCAGCAATCTATGCAGCAGTATTCTTTATTCATTTATTAAAAGCATGGCATAATTCAGTTAAAAATGTTAATTGCAAACATCTATCCTGACCAACATTATCCAAAACATATTCCACATAAGATCTGAATAGTGTTATCAAACATGTGCCTTTCCACAACAAATATATTCAAATATTTTCCTGTGCTCAAAGCAGCTGGGAAAATCTTTACTTATTTTTCAGATAGTTTTTTTTTATAATTACACTAAATACTCTAACAGCATTATTTAGAGTAACATCAAATTGGACTGAGAGAACACTCAAGAAATATCTATTACAACATATTCTACTACACTGCTTGATCATACTTGCTCTTATTGAAAACTTAAAATTATGCATTATTTTATTTAAAATTCGAAAAGATAAAACTTTTTTTCCCTGCAAGATGAGAATCAAAGCGTTCTAAGAGTTTCACAAGAATTCCCTAATGTTTTTTTTAAAATAAACAAGACAGGCCTCAGTCAAACTTTTATTTCCACCTGAATGTTAGAACTAAGGAATACAGTAATCCCTCCTCAATTGCGGGGGTTGCGCTCCAGAACCCCCCGCGATAGGTGAAAATCCGCGAAGTAGAAACCATATGTTTGTATGGTTATTTTTATATATTTTAAGCCCTTATAAACTTTCCCACATTGTTAACATTATTAGAGCCCTCTAGACATGAAATAACACCCTTTAGTCAAAAGTTTAAACTGTGCTCCATGACAAGACAGAGATGACAGTTCTTTCTCACAATTAAAAGAATGCAGACATATCTTCTCTTCAAACGAGCGCCGTCAGGAGCAGAGAATGTCAGAGAGATAGAAAGAGCATGACAGAAAAACAAGTAATCAAAAAATCAATACGTGCTGTTGGGCTTTTAAGTATGAGCACTGCGATAAAGCAACCGCAAAGAAGGGAGCAATGTGAAGGTAATCTTTCAGCATTTTTAGAGTAGCCTCCGTATCTTCTAAACAAACAGCCTCTGTGCAAACAGCCACTCTGCTCACACCCCCTCCGTCAGGAGCAGAGAACGTCAGAGAGAGCGAGCGCGCGTGAGATTAAAGCAAACAATCAAAAAATCAATACGTGCTTTTGGGCCACCGCGATAAAGCGGCATTTCTTAGAGGAGCGTCCATATCCTCTAGGCAAACAGCCTCTGTGCAAACAGCCCCTCTGCTCACACCCCCTCCGTCAGGCGCAGAGAATGTCAGAGAAAGACTGAGAAAAGCAAACAATCCGCTCGGGAAGCATATCTTATATCACTGAGGTGTTTTAGTTAATATGTAATACATGCTCTGATTGGGTAGCTTCTAAGCCATCCGCCAATAGTGTCCCTTGTATGAAATCAACTGGGCAAACAAACTGAGGAAGCATGTACTTTAAATTAAAAGACCCATTGTCCACAGAAATCCGCGGACCAGCGAAAAATCCGTGATATATATTTAGATATGCTTACATTTAAAATCCGCAATGGAGTGAAGCCGCGAAAGTCGAAGCGCGATATAGCGAGGGATCACTGTACTCTGGTTTTGTTCAAATTGCTTTATACATTGTGTAGTGAAGGGATCCTAATATGAATTTAATTTTCTTAGGAACATAAATGAATGGAAGTAGCATTGGATGAATTCTTTTTTGTTATGTTTAATTCAAGGCAATGTGATTCAGAAAATTAATAAAATATACTTAAATGAAAGGGATCAGGCCAATCCTTGTGTGAGGAAGTGGAACACTTATATACAATATTGGTTATAGTACCTTTATTTATTTATTTTTGTGAATTTCCCCTTGGGATTAATAAAGTATCTATCTAATAATCTATTTTTTAGAAGACTTTTGCTAAATTACCACATAAGCATGCTAGTGATCAAACTGAAAGAACTAGGTATTCAAGGTGCACTGTGCAGTTGGGTGGAAAATTATCAAGATAACAAAGGATTACGATGAGAGGAAATTTTTCCAAGTTAGACAATTTTAAAATGCGTTTTTGGATGTATGCCAGATACCACAACTGGATACTCTCAATGTAGAAGAATTCTATAAACCTTACTAGATTCTATAAATTCACTTTAGAGTGGGAAAAAAGCCGGCCCTGATGGATACCCTGCCGAATTTTATAAAAAAAAAAAAATTCAAAAAACTTAGCTCCTCTCTTATTAGCAACATTTATAGAAGCTAGAGACAATAAAATTCTACCTTAAACTTTTTGCCAAGCATTCATTACCACCTTTCCTAAACAAAATAAGGACTTATTACAATGCGCATCCCACAGACCAATCTCAATTCTGAATAATGATGTTAAGATACTGTCCAAAGTCCTAGCTAGAAGGATTGAGAAAGTGCTTCCTACGATAATATCACAAGACCAAACTGGATTTATTAAAGGCAGACACTTAGCTTCCAATCTTTGACGACTGCTTAATGTAATATATTCACTCTCAAAGTCTAACACCATGGGGATATTATTATCATTGAATGCAGAAAACGTATTTGATACAGATGAAAGGAACTACCTTTTCACTACATTGGAGACATTTGGGTTTGGCCCAAACATTTGTGCATGGATCAAAAAATTATACACCAGTGCAGAAACTTGTTTGTATTAACAACTTTATTTCAGACCACTTCAAACTAAAACATGGTACTAGATAAGGATGCCACTTGTCACCATTGCTGTTTGCAACCTCCATTGAGCCACTGCCAGTTCACTGTCCAAATGCTTATGAAATAAAGGGGATTATCAGAGAACGACTTGAACAGAAAATTTCACTATATGCAGATGATATGGCACTATATATATCAGATATATACAAAATGCTGTGCCTACAAGTCCTAACAGCACTAACATAATTTCAAAAGATTTGTGGTCTCAGAATTAATTTGAATAAAAGTGTGCTATTTCCAGTGAATTCTCAAGCACACAATGTTAGATTGGACACCTTCCCTTTTATCATTACAGGTCGTTTTAAAAAACTAGGGATAAACATCACAAGTAAACATAAAGCTCTTTATCAACAAGATTTTGCTGTATGAATGGAAAAAATTAAGCAAGACTTGCATATAGAGTCTACTTTCCATCTCACTTTATCTGGAAGAATTAGCACTGTGAAGATGAATATCATTCCTAAGCTTCTTTTTCTATTTTAAAACATTACAATATACATCACAAATATTTTTTTAAGAAGTTACATTCAATTATAACCTCATTTATCTGAATTCAAAACATCCACGTATCCAAAGAGACCTAAGGCAGAAGGTGGCATTAATCTACCGAACTTACAAATTTATTACTGGGCAGCAAATATACAAGCTATAAAAACCTGGACATTTACACAAATAAATTA
The DNA here is from genome assembly GCF_016835505.1 of Polypterus senegalus. NCBI lineage: Eukaryota > Metazoa > Chordata > Cladistia > Polypteriformes > Polypteridae > Polypterus > Polypterus senegalus. Next base: position 67,500,156 of record NC_053158.1, read on the forward strand.
ACATACACAGGTTTGGTCTGCAATAGGAATAAAATCCTGCAGTGCATCTTTATATTCCTTGCTTTGTACCCCCATAACTACAATTTATTGCCAATATACTAACAACGCCAACTGCTTCATTCACTCAGGACATGGAACCAATGTAGGAAGTACTTCAAGACAGAGAAGTTTTTTCTGTGGCACCTCTGCATGATAACCACATTTTTCCACCCACTCAAACATACGCAGTTTTTAATGTCTGGAAAACATTCGGTATTAAATTACTTAGAGATCTATACATAGACAACGTCTTCACATCCTACAAACAATTACACTCCAAATTTAACTTTCCAGCAACACATTTCTTTCACTACCTCCAAATTAGAATCTATGTACAAAATCTGCCCAATTTTCCTCACCTCCCATCAACGTCTATTCTGGAAAAAATATTGATCAATCTTGAGGACTCCGACAGCATTTATGCAATACAAAAAACCTTTTAAAGTCCCTCCCTTTCAAAGATCCCAGAGAACAGTGGGAAAAGGATCTCTTATTCAACATTTCAGAAAAGGAGTGGAAGGCAGCCATGCACAGAATTCACTCTAGCTCCATATGTGCAAAGCATACAATTATCGAACTTAAAATTACATAAAGAGCACAACTGTCTCATTTAAAATTGTACAAAATGTTTCCAGGGCAAGATCCAACCTGTGAACGTTGCAATCAAGTTCCAGCCTCATTGGGCCATATTTTTTGGACATGCACCAAATTAACATCACTTTGAACCAAAATCATTAAATGCCTTTCAGACAGCCTTGAAGTCACAATCCCTCCTAATCCACTAACAGCTGTGTTTGGTGTACTTCCAGATGGGCTTAAAGTGAAGAAGGACAAACAAACTGTAATTGCCTTTACTTAACTATTGGCATGTAGACATATCTTGCTCAAATGCTCAATTCACCTATTTTAAGTCAGTGGATAACTGATGTTATATATTATATGAAATTGGAAAAAATATAATTTTCACTAAGAGCATCTGCATAAAACTTCTTCAAAACCTGGCAGGATCTAATCAATAGCATTTTAGAATAAGCATTTAAATTGAGGAAGTGGATTCTCTTCCCTTTTTTATTCTATTCATTTATTTATTTATGTATTCATTTTTCCTACTATTAAAGTTTTATTCTGTTGGCCTAGCTCTCTTTCTCAGGGGTGTGGGTTGATTTTTTTCGAACCTATTTTTGTAAAACTTGACTTGCTTATATGGAATGTTATTTTATTTTAATAATTTCAATAAAAATAATGTAACTCTAAAGAAGTTTAATGAGGACACTAAATTAGGTGGAATAGCAGATCCTAGGGTCAGGAGAACAATTACAGATAAACCTGGACAGGATTCAGACGTCCATAGACATATGTCAGATGAAATTAAATTTAAATAAATGTAACATATTACATATGCTGTATGAAGTAAGAAAGGAGAAACCTGGCACTGTGCACATCAAAAGTGTATAGAAGTGATTAAGAAGGCAATTACTATGTTAGGTTACATAGGAGAATATGTCAAGTACAAGTTAAGGAAGGTTCTTTGTTAATGATACAATACAATAGAGTAAGGCTTCATTTGGAATAGCGTATGCAGCTTTGCTCTCTCTATTACAAATATAATATACTATAACAATAATAGAAAAAAGATATCAGCTCATTAACTTATTATAGGACTAGATGTTAGCAGCTGTGAGTGAATATTGAAAGAGCTGAATATTGTTGTTTAAACAAAGGTTAAGAGAACAGTGCAAGCTTTTCACAAATGTTACCAAATTTTTCTTCACATAAAAAAGATATTTAGAATAAATTATTAATCAGTAGTAGGGATAGTAGTAATTTGGGAACCTTCAAAACTAAATTGGATTATACTGTACAAAAGTTAGCTGTATAGGGATTGATGAGCTATGGCTTATTCTCTTCAAAACTGTCCTAATGATTTTAAGTAATATGTATGAAAAACAGTGTTTTTTTTTTCTCTTTTGATATACTAAAGGGATTTTAAGAGTTCACTTAAAAATGTTTTAATAAACATTTTCATAGATTATTTTCATAAATAAGATGTTGACAGTGCCTTACTAACTTATTATGACCCTTTAAATTATTTAAACTGTATTATACTTTGTTCTTCACTATTTGTATTCATATTCCAAAACCACAGACTCAGGAATTAAGCATTTGAAGACAATTTTTTGTAAGCAAATACTGTTAAAGCCAAAAAATGAAATATGCTATTTGCAAAGGTATTCAACTGACTAAGAAATGACTATGACAACAACTCCCTTAGTTAAGAAACATTCAGACTTCAGCAGCAGGAGATGCAAGTCAAAAAACATTGAAAGTTCAACCTCCCTAGACATTACACACAGTCCAAACAAGTGACACAAAAACTGAGAGCACTGGAAAACCCAAAGGGTGAACTTATGTTGCAGCTAAACATGTAGAAGGCAGAAGCTCCAATTGGTTTCTACACGTTTTACAAAAAAATATATAACATATGTACAGTATGCACATGCACGAACAGTAATATTATGTATACACTATATAAACCCCCAAATTTATAAACATACATAAAAAATAAACAAGCAGTTTTATATACTTACTACTGCGCACAGTCAATGAGCTGGTATTCATTTGACCGCTCAAAACAAGCCTTTACTCCTTCATCATCCCAAAGCTTCTTTGCATGGTCAAAGAATTCCTGTTTAAAGAGAAACACATGTAGGACATTGTCTTAAATTTAATACAATAGTCCAAAAAGCAATTTTTATACTCTAAATGTTTAAAATTCTATAGCAATTATAATAAAGTTTATTAGTTTACTCAGAAAAACATTACAAACCGATTACATATTATTATACTATACATCATATATTTAACCTGCTACAGTAAGGGGTGGGGGATGTAACTGCAGTGTAATGTGAATTTCTGCAAACAAACTTCAGCAAATAAAATTCTGAAGTCCTTCACTGCTCAAATAAAGAAAAAAAATCCTTCTTAGAACTGTCTAATCTTTTCACAAATTACTGTATATATTAACTAAATTCACCTGAACACATAAATCATATCACATGTGCAGCATTTTTAGTATGTAATTTAACCCTTGTCAGAAATAATGGAACTACGCATATTATGATTAGTGTGTTTAAGATTACATTGTCACAAAAAAGCTTTAGGAAATCTGTGTGCTGTTCTGCCATCATTGATAATGTAATGCACTTTTGAGGCCATTTCCGATTTAATGTTAAAAACATAATTTGAAAAATTAGATGAATACACTTATACTTTTTCAAGGCTGATTTTTAAGAAAGATTTCTTTTTTGTGAAAGATGTCAAAATGTCTTTTTTACTATTTGAATTGTGTAAAAAATTCAACTTATAATATTTGCTGCATTAGTGCAATATATTGTACCAGGTTTTTATCTCGGTTGCTACAAACATATTTCTTGTATTCACAGAAGCCTGGAAAATGACATTCAGTGTACAAACCCAAACAATTGATTATACATGACTTTTGTTGACATGTAGAGATATTCTCAGCCTTGTACCCTTTGATGTCAACCTCTATCGACATCTGCACAAAAAACAGTCACTATGTTTACAAATGGAAGACATAAACTGCCACAAGTTTAGCATTCAAGTATTTGTTTCTACACAAAGTTGTCTTTTTGGATCTTTTCATTTCCAGTATACAATGTATTGTTTCTATTGATTATTAAAGATTTCTGCATCAATAATTAAAAAAAAAAAACTTGCATACAAGCACCATAATTAAATAGTAAAACATAAACTGAACAAAGGCAAAAGAAAACTGTTGTGTTTCTCAGCCATTTTTTTTTTAAAATGGGACAACACCAGTTTAAGATCTCAACAAGTATTAATTTAGTGTATTAATAAATCTAATACTGTATATGCAGATGCACAATACAGATTATGCAATAAACAAAAATTATGTTGGATTGTACTAATACTAATTCGAACTAATAATAAAACATCCTCAATCATATTGAAAGCCAGAACTAGATTTCCTACTACATACTGCATGAATATGGGCCACAACTCAGTCTGCAGGGCTTGTTTCCTTTTAATGTAACCAATATACAGAGTTTTATCTTATCTAAAAAAAAAAAAAGAAAAAAAAAAAGTGGAAGACCATATTTTAAATTCCATAAAAGTTAAGTTTTACAGTTTGGTGGTGATATACTGCATAAAAAACATGAATATTTGTCTTTATGTAATTATAATATTTGCATATAATAGATTTGCAGCTAAAAAATAAAGAAAAGCTGTCAACCAAATAAAGCATTTAGCTAAGCAGAACACAATAAAAACAATGCTTAAATTAGAAATCACTCTATAAAAAATATGTTTAAGCTACAGTAAAACTTTATGTGAAAGTCTCTTCTCCTGGGTTTTTTCCCTTTTAGTTCCTGACATGCATTGACTGTTTCGCAAAAACTTGAAAAATATGTTGAAATGGAAGGTATAAAAACACGTAGTTAATAAGTATCTCCTATTACTATAAAGGCATGGTTAGATTATGTAAAAGTTGTTAATAAAACTGACAGCCTAACATGTTTTCTTTTTTCCAATTTTAGACCTTAATGTTTTTTCATTTTGAGAGAACTAACAGACCCCACAAAAACAAATTAAACAAGAGAGAAAATCACAGAAGAGATGGGGACAATGTGTTACAAATTGCATTATTATGGATGGATCTGCTTTAAACATCATCTGTGAATACCCTTAACAACATACATCACATGCAAAAGAGCAGTCTTGTATACATCAACCTCATATTGTTTATTTACAAAATTTAATGTTGATTGCCGTTACATTACATACTTACCAAATCACTACTACCTATAAATCCAAACTTTCAAATATGTTATGTTAATAAACATTAATTTTCAAATTTATTTTAAGATCCTTGTATTTGTTTTTAAATCCTTGAATGGTTGTGCCCTTCTTGATTTGTCGGAACTGCTGCACCCTTATGTACCGTCTTGCTCTCTCAGGTCAGCAGACCAGATGCTTTTACGTGTTCCCAAGACACGATGCAAACTCCGAGGTGATCGAGCTCTTTCAGTTGCAGCTCCAAAACTCTGGAACAATTTGTCATTAGGCAGGCTCTTTCACTAACTGCCTTTAAATACTTTTTAAAAACACATTTTTACTCTCTGGCTTTTAACCCAGTATGATATGTTGGCTATCTGTATTATATATATATATATATATATATATATATATATATATATATATATATATATATATATATATATATATATATATATTTTATTATTACGAATCTCCTCAGTTTTTATGTGTTTCTGTTTCATTTACCCTTTGCTTTTGTGTGTCTGATATGTTGGGTTTTTATTGTACAGCACTTTGGTCAGCCTTGATGTTGTTTTTAAAGTGCTTTATAAATAAATAAATTAATTAATTGATTTTGAAAATTCAAATGTAAGCTTACAATAAAAATTATAATGAAAGACACTAACTCCTTTGAATGGTCTGTGATATCTAACTTGGAGTACTATTTTTAAAAAAGCTATAGACAAACATCCATCCATCCATTATCCAACCCGCAATATCCTAACTAAAGGGTCACAGGGGTCTGCTGGAGCCAATCCCAGCGAACACAAGACGCAAGACAGGAAACAAACTCCGGGCAGGGTGCCAGTCCACCGCAGGGCGTGCACGCACACACACAAACCAAGCACACACTAGGGACAATTTAGAATTGCCAATGCACCTAACCTGTATGTCTTTTGACTGTGGGAGGCGCTACCACTGCGCCATCATGCCGTCCTATATTTTGTCTTTTGAAGCTTCTGATTTTACATTTAAAAGTGCTGCCTATGTGAGAATTCAGTTCTTTACACAGTTCAACATGTTGTTATCTAACCAAAAGTGTTGGTTAAATGGCAAAACTGAATGGACTATTTAACCTAATAGGACTTGTATTTCTACATTTTCTTTGTGTTACCAGGTTAATACATTTTTTTTTAAATTTATTTTAATTCTCAGATTCTTTTAAAGCTACATTATGATGCAGACTCCACAATGTACTTACTAAATTTAGATTTTCAATTCACTCATGTACACAATAAGCTATTATTGTACTTTTTAGTATTGGAATTATATCTAGATACAATATTAAAAAACACAATCTTTAACAATGGTGTCCTGATTTTAGGGCTCGGCAAATCACCGTCTTAAAAAGCTATCTAAACTTTGTTTAGTCTTCCAAAGTCTTGACTAGAAAGAATTTTCATTATTAGTGTTGCATTTTACTAATGCTGAAAAGGAAATTGTAGCTTTAAGTAATTTAAAAAATACTTAAAATATCTGTACACAGATAAACAGAAAAACATTAATGCTGTAGAATGCCAAGATGAGGCAGAGTGGTCTTTTAGCCTTGGAACCTGCTGAAGTTTCTTTTTTTTCCTATCCTCTCTGGACATTTGACCACAGTAGAACTGGGCATTTAGCTTCACCATTTCAGCCATTAGATACCTACAAACTAGGGATGCTTATGTTTAACACCTTTTGCAACTTTTTTTTCTCTTTAACCACTTGTAAATCAGCTTGAGTGACACATTTGAAAATGAATTATATTTATTTATTATATAAATAAATGATACTGTTGGTATTTTAATAAAGCTAAAAACACAATTTGATGCTATTCATTTTTATCTAATGAAACATTTTGAAAAGGTTCTCATAACACTGGCTACAAAGGTAATGTTTAAAGTAAATAAATGTAAAAATATCAAAAACAAACCACACTCTAACAACTATGTTAACCTGAACAAGATACTTTTATGTTTAATAACACCTTCTGAATTATCTTCTGTTGTTAGGAGTCATGCAACATTGAAACCCAAGGGCATAAAGAATTACCCAAGTGGACTCATCATTTAATACCAACATAAACAAATAACTGTGTACATGGCTGCAAAGACAACTTCTCTAAGCTACAATCTCCATTCCAAAATAAAATAAGACAACAGAATAATTATACATTTATTTAAAAAAAAAATAATCAAGTATTATGTCATCATTAAATATTTCAGCATATGCAAAAAGGAGATTTGACCTGTTTGGTGGTTAAATGGCACAACAGACATAAAAATACTTTAATTTATCATCATAAAATGAAATCCAAACATATTGGAATTACAGTATGAATGTAAAATGGATGGATGATATTCAGCTTTTGGGAAGATTTCAATTCTTTCTAAACCTAATGTACTAATAAGAATGCACTGTGCACAATTTTACAAAGTAACTTCAAGATTAAATTTTAAGATAATATTTATAGGTTTAGCTTGACAAATGTATAAATATATACATATTTTCTAGATGAACTGGATTACATAATATTTATTAGAGTCTTTAAGAGCATGGCATGGTAGCACAGTGCTGCTGCCTTATAATTATAGGGACCTGTGGGATATATGAACAAGCTATGCATGTTCTCCATGTGTTCACTTGGATATTCTTTAGCATTCTAGTTTCATTCAATATCTCAAAAAGATGCACATTTGTATTAACTGGTCATGGTAAAAGACCTAGCATGAATGAATATTACCTATGTAATGGAGCAGCATCACACCCACCAATTTGGCCTGTGTCTCACACAGTGCAAATTTCACTTAATAACATGAGTTCAGAAAATGGATTGACAGATGTATTTGCACCGAGGAAAATGCTCCAGGGCTTTTTAAAAGAATGTTAAAGTATGCAATCACAGAAACAGAGCAAAAGAGAAACAAGTGCCAAAGCATTCGAATATATACAAAATCTAAGAAATAGATGCATCAAAAGCTTGATTCCAAATGTATCCATCAATTGTACATTTATACTGAATTCCTGAACTAAAATCATTCCAGCTTCTGCAATCTCAACCACACCTTTCTTACATGTTAATATGCTAACAATTTGTGCTTGTTTCGCAAAACAAGTATGGATTAAAATAATGAGTGTGAAACAGTAAGTACTACAATGCTAAAAACACTTGTCAAATCTCAGCGGGTGTAAGGTGCACATCACAGGGATTCAAGGGCCTTAGCAGTTAGGGAAGGCATGCACTGAAAAAACAAAAAACAGAAGATGGACTTTCTGAAGAGCCTATATGCAACATAGTGATAACAAATTCCACCATCTGAAAATAAAAAAAGATTCACATGTACATGTACATCAGAATCAATATATTAAAATAGTATTATTATGACAGTACATGGTATTTTTTTAATTGGACATGCACCATGTTTGTATGTACTGACACTCCAAATACTGTCATATTAATATAATAATTTCATTTAGCAAAGATAGAAATAGACATTAAAATTATATTTAAAACAAACCTGTTTATTTACTACAACTATTTTTGTATTTTATTTGGATATAAAACATTGTAACAGAACTGAACTAAACTAAATCAAACAAATGTAAATAACATACCAAGTAAACAGAATGTTTCTAAAACATTCCACGAAACTCAGCATTTTAACAGCCTTCTGACATAGAAAACTATAGAAATAGAGAGCCTAGTCTAAAGTGGTTCTTTTCATTCTTTGGATAAACAACAATTGCAATAAAAAAATTGAGCACAGGTCTGACATTTTTACTTTAGAATGAAATGAATCTGTTCTTGCAAAGCTCTAAAAAACTTTTCAACAGATCCTTGTAAAGAGAATTCATTTCTTCCAATCTGAGAGAAGAGGGTGGAAAAGGATTCTTCCATGTGAGCAAAAAAGTCTTTAAGCAAATACAAATAATGGTATGGAATTAAAAACAATTTGGTATAGCACATCGTTTAACCAATATACACTCACCTAAAGGATTATTAGGAACACCATACTAATACGGTGTTTGACCTCCTTTCGCCTTCAGAACTGAATCAGTTGACCCATTCTCCTCTGACCTCTAGCATCAACAAGGCATTTTCGCCCACAGGACTGCCGCATACTGGATGTTTTTCCCTTTTCACACCATTCTTTGTAAACCCTAGAAATGGTTGTACGTGAAAATCCCAGTAACTGAGCAGATTGTGAAAAATCAGACCAGCCCGTCTGGCACCAACAACCATGCCACACTCAAAATTGCTTAAATCACCTTTCTTTCCCATTCTGACATTCAGTTTGGAGTTCAGGAGATTGTCTTGACCAGGACCACACCCCTAAATGCATTGAAGCAACTGCCATGTGATTGGTTGATTAGATAATTGCATTAATGAGAAATTGTTCCTAATCTTTTAGGTGAGTGTATTACTACATATTTAGCTGTTAAGGTGTAAGAAATAATTTTCAATCCAAGGTTCTCTGAGAAATATATAAATATTTTTGCCCAAAAAGGTTTAAGCATAGGGCATTCCCAAAACACCTGAGATTGATATGGGTGAAAGAGAAGATAAGCTGATGAGTCTGTACTGAGCATAGAAGAAAATGTGTTGCTGGGTGATTAAATTTGGAGTTTAATTGTTTAAAAAATGTAAATACTATGTATTATCAAAGAGCAGTAACTATAGCTGTAACATTCAACAAAGTTACAGATGTTTAAGAAACAAATATAATACAAGTTCAAGGATTATTAGCATACTAGGCCACATTAAATCAAACATTAATGTTCTTGTATTTATAGTGACACTTTCACTATAATTATGTAAGATAAGTAGAAAATTTGTTTCTAGATGTTAAAAGTCCCTTTAAAATGAATTTGATTTTCAGATAGATGGACAAGAGTCTGGTCTTCAATTCAAATGCACAGAATTAAGGGAATGTGTATTTTTTGTTTATCTTCTCATTTTAGGGAAGTAAGCATTAATAATATTTTAGTAAAAACTGCATTCTGGATATGAATGGATAACGGACATGTGGATTATGAGACATGGGTTAGGTGATTTTTTTTTTCATTTTCCTATGGATGGATGTTTTTACAATCCATAATATTATAAAATCTTTTTTGTAGTTCTGCATGAAAACATGACATTATTTTTTTTTTCAGCCACCCATACAATATATGTGGGGTACGTAACATATATAAAAAAATAATCTTTGGGTGGAGTATTGTTTTAAGGCTGGAAAATTCAATAAAAAATGTCAAGCTAAGACAGCACATATTAAATGAAAACGTTTTTAAAATGATAGGTGCTAGTGATGTTTTTTCTGCTTGTCACCCCCTTTTTATGAGGTCACCCACACTGGACTGGAACCCAAAACACAATGTTCAGAATTGACTAAAAACACAGAGTGACAATCAATTTGTTAATTTACTCCATGTGGATCATATTAACATATTAATCAGTTTTAAACTCATCTCCAAGTTAAACATAAAAATTCAATTAAGCATTCTTTGTTTTAAAACCGAGTTCTATTCAAGTATAGCGGGGTGTCAAACTCAGATACTGTTTTTTATTGCAGTGATCTTCTGAATGAGGAACCAATTATTGCTGATAATGGAACAGACTTGTTTTGCTTTGATTGAATCAAAACCCATCCTTGTTTCTTTTTCCTTAAGTAGTGGCCATACAGTAGAAAGACATAATTCTAGCCAACAGATGTGCAGCTAACTTAATGCCATTTTTAGATGTATGTCCATCATACAATACCAGTTCCAATACAATCTTTGAAAGAAAAAAGTGAAGGTTTGGGCAATAGAGTAACTTTTTCTTCGAAAGAAAAAGAAAATAGTTTTACAAATATCTAGTGTTGCTGAATGAGTGCATTAATAAGCCATATTGTTAAATAACTATTAAATAATAATAAAAAATTGGCTGGAGTGAAAATGATGGCCTTCCAGGAGGAGACTTTGAGACTGCTAAGTTACCGTAGGTGTTCATCTGATGGCTCACTTTGTTTCTCATACTGTAATTGTTTGGCTGTCTCTTAAAAAACAAACAAACACTGAGGAGCTCTAAAATTAAAAAAAAAACAAAAAAACACCACACACTATTTAGACATCAAGTCACAATTCTCATCCAAGTCCAAATAAACTGCATATAGGATTGTCAAATATAACTATAACTATTGGATCCATGCTCATCATTAATTATAGCAATAGAAGAATAAGGCAGTAGAAAAGGAATTTTCAGAAATAAAAGGACGAAGAGTCAGGAAATTTCCAAGTTAGTAGCAATTGTTCCCAAGGAGAACAACCTGTGCTGTAAAGAAGGAAAATCTGAGAAGTTCAATCTGTATAAAGGAAGGGACACGTGAAAGAAACTGCAACACAACTTGCCCAAAAGCCAGGTCTGTGCGATATTCTCAATATGTATGTGACAAAGTACATGTGGCTTTAGTAGAACAAAGAAAAGAAAGGTGTTCATTATAAAGAACCATACCAAAACATTTAAGGGGTGAAATACAGGCAATACACAAATTTTAATTGAGTATGTTGATGACTGGGATTTTTAGAAGCAAAAGTGATGTTCTTAAAAATCAAGTCTTAGTCAAGAAGAACAGACAGTGATCACAAGGACAAACTAACTGAATTGGGAAAAGCTTGGAGGCAGCCTTACGCACAAAAGTGGGAACAAAGAATGAGAAAATGTTAAAAGAACGTGATAGAACAGAGAGGAAGACAAAGAAATATCAGAACACCTGATAACAGATCAAAAAAGAAACAGGAGGATGGAATAGAAATGTGGACTTCAACAGCAGAAGCATTTTCAGAACTGAGCCATCATGAACATCACTGAAGATAATAATGCCCCAACCTGCCCAGCCCAAGTAATAGATAGGGTCTCCTCATATATAGACACTGGGGTTATTAAAGATTGGTATGTATGAATGCAGACCTGAAGAGAGACCCATATGTCTAGCTACTCTAAAGCAAACTGTACATAGGAGAATAATGGGTGTGATTTAAATTATTTCACTTTTAAACTCACAGAGGTAAAAAAATGAAAGAGATCTGGAAAACACCAGGGTAGATTCAATTAAAAATGAGAATATAGGGTCAGAATATTTCAGCCAAAAACAAACAGCTCTCAACGTAAACAAACAATATTATAATTCCAAATCATAAGGGAGCACGACCCTAACATACCTGTCATATATCAAGATAGGGTGTTTCATGCAGGATCTTTAGCTATCCTGCAGGAAGAATCTAACTTCTTGCCAATACTTTTATTGAAGGGTCATTGCATAGGAATAATAAGGGGTGATATGTTCTTAACAGCCAGTTCAGAATAGAAGTACAGTATATGTGCATGTGATACAAGGATGAGAGACAAAAAGTATTTAATACTCTTAAAAATGCACCACAAATTAATTGAAATGTGAGGAAGACATGTCAATCCCAAAAAACGTTTGCACTTGGAACAAAGAGCAAAAAAAAACAAAACATCCAAAATCAGAAGTCTTAAGAAGGAGAAGACTTGACATCAGAATAGAGTGAAATTTTGCAGAGGATACTGTGCACAATGATGGGAGAAAAGAACCCATAGCATTGCAAAGTTATGGTGTTAGACACCAGGGGCCTCATGTATAACGCCGTGCGTAGAATTCGCACTATAACACGGCGTAAGCACAAAAGCCGAAATGTGTTTACGCACAGAAAAATCCAGATGCAGGAATCTGTGCGTACTCCAACTTCCACGTTCTTCCGTTACATAAATCCCGATCAGCGTGAAAACTAATGCTCGTGCACGCGCATTATGTAACGCCCCAAATCCTCCCAGAATTACGCCTATTTGAATATGCAAATCAATATAAATCGCCCTTAAGCGCAGCCTTCTGTGAAAAGACAATGGGAAAAGCACGGGGAAAATATAAGAATTTCAGCGAATACCAAGTGGAGGCAAAGGAAAAACATACTATTTGTTCAAATAAACCGTGGTATAATCAACAAAATGAAGTTGATCGAGTGACATAGCGTGTTGGAGAAACTTGAAAGCTCACATTCACAAAATCGCACAGTGCCAGAAATAAAAAAGAAGTCACATATCAAAGTTGCCGTGAAAAGAAGAGTTGTAAGCCCACTGTCTTAGTGTCATATGAAAGCTTATTAGGGTACAGAGAAAAAAGGCACACAGTGGGGAAAAAGCACGAAATGTCAACTTCAATCTCGACATTTCCACTTTAATCACGTAGTTTATTTTGTCATTTAGTAGAACATTATAAACTTCATCTTAAAATCGTTTAATCAACCAGTTTCTCAAATCACATCGTAATTAAAGTAGCATGTTAAATGCTTTGTTTTGTATTTGATCTTCTTCTCGTATGTGATCTATGTGTGTGAATCACTACTTGCTTCTTAAACTGGCTCTCTTCCTCCAACTGGACACAGAGTCCATTACATTTGTGATATTACAGCTCTGTGAATAACCAAAATACTGAGATGTATACGTGATGTCATTTTCATGATGATAGGAGCTAAAGCACATTATTAAACATGTGTTTCATGAGCCTCGTGCTCATGACAAGCATTTATCTTTTGTCGAAATTTGTTGCTGCGTTTTTAGCTGTGTTATTTTCTCTTTCTGTTTTATATTCAATATATATTGTAGCGCCCAAGAGTCCTTGCTTTTCTTTCCCCAAGTAACCGATCGCCATAAAATCAGCTCTGTAATAGACGTTAAGCCATCTGTAAGCTTAGCGCCGATTCTTCAAAACGTTTAAAGAACATTGAAATATCTTCGTAGTACATGTTTAATTATTTTATCCTTCACGACACTCCCAGTGAAGAATATAGATTATTTAAATGAAGTTAAAGTTTTATGTGTATAATTTAACAAACATATTTTGCTGCATTTCACCTTAAAAATGATATCGTCATCATATGTAAATACGCGCTTTATAAAGTGGCCCAGGTTGTGAGATATTATAACTGTAGTGCAAGTTTACAGTCGGGTGATTGTACTTATAAGTACAAACCGTTCTACAAGGAGCAATTGATTGAGTGCATTTAAAGTTCTTGGGATTAAACTGTTTCTGAACCGCGAGGTCTGTACAGGAAAGGCTTTAAAACGTTTTGCCGTAGCTGAGGCAGTGTGTCCTTAAAGCTGTATACCGACAATTCTCTTTCCGATCAGCTGCTGCTGTGATTCACACTCAGATACAGTGATATAAATACTCCGAGTCGTGCAGTGAGAGTAATAAGGAAAAAGATGATCCGCTGTGGCAACTCCTAACGGGAGGAGCTGAAAGAAGAAGAAGAAGAAGAAGGAGAAGTGAGAGTAACAACGCTAAAGCAGTTATGGTATTTGGAATACTATGGCTGTTCCTGGACCATTATATTGTTACGAGTTAATTACAATCAGATGCATTACACTAATAAACAATATGCGGTTAGTTTCTGTGTATTTATAAAGCCGCGTCATGAAAATAATGAGTAATCACACAAGAACAGTACCATTGCTTTGACGCTGGGTGCCGCCAGTTTGCAAAACTGAGCGGAGAACTTGCGTACGACAAGGCATGAGGTACCGTAGAAAAATTGCGTGGCTTTACGCCAAGTGCAGGTTTTATACATCACGATTTGAACGTGGAAAAGTTCTTACGCAACATTTCTGTGCGTACGCACCGTTTATACATGAGGCCCCAGGTGTCCTGTTTGGATACATTGTCCCTTTTTAAACATGTTTGGTCTCTTGCACCGAAACAAGCTCAAAACAAATACTGCAGTTGCAGTTTTTTTTTTTTGACAAAATACAGATACACAAAAACACATCAATTTCTAAGTATTTACATATAATTATGTACTAATACAAACCTTTACTTTCAATAAAACCATTTCTGTTTTCCACTAGACACAGAGAACTGTTAAGTTTTGTACACTAGGTTGGGGTTTTTCTGCTGCAATTCATCTACTGTATGTATTTTTTTTTATCTTTTTGTTGATGATTTTTTTCTTGCATTTCACATCTGGAATAAACTAAGTACATATATACTTTTAAAATTATCATAACAGCTTCTCCCAGTGTTGAGTTACGAGAGTGGGAACAATGCCTATCCTGGCATCCTTGGGCACAGGAAGAGAAACAGGCAGCCCTGAACACAAAGCTAGCCATACCGTCACATACCCCTAAACAAGTGTTTCTCAGCAACCTTTGAGTCACAGGTAGCAGTCACTGGGTCGCAAGCACATTGACACTTGATTTCATGATAATCTGTCCCTCTCCCACCACCACTTGTGCATGATTTTTTTTTTTTTCCCTGGTGATAATCATTCTTGCTTGAACTGAAAGGACACACTTCATTATTATTATAATATGCACAGTTCTTGCCTGCTACTATTAGAACTATCTGTAATTACAAAAAAGGCAAATGTCTGGTATGGAAATGGTCTCTGTAACTGTGAATCTACAGTAATTATTGATATAAGGATCACTGTATAATAGAATCAAAATTAAGGCTTTACAGGAATAAAATATTAACAGGACTGAAAATAAACGTATTATTTTATATATGATGCTTCATGTAATGTTGTGAGCAGTGCTATTTTAATGGATTATTAAAATTACAAATTTATAGTTGTGCACAAAGTATCAAACTATGCATAAAATAATAAAGAGAAGTATTGTGGACATTTTCTGCTACATATTGTAATTCCATGTTACCATTTATTTTCTACTTAAGTTTTAAAATTGGCACTCTTGCAAAAAGATTTGGCAAGAATTACTTATTTGTTTTTTAGATGTTTTTTTAAAAAGAAAACACTATGGGATTTGCAATGCTTGTGTTAAATCTCTTTAAACAAAACTTTATCAATTAATCTATCTACTACTATGTTAGTAACAAAAACGATAAGTGAAATAAGTTAAATGTTGTAAGGAAAAGAAAAATGCAATCAAATCAGCTACACTGTAGCCATTGTGCTGGGTCAAAATATTTCAGTTATATAAAATAAAATTTTAATAAGCACACAAATTCAATAGCCATGCAAAATGAATTTAAAAAAAAGTATAGTAAAAAATGCTGAATATTAAAACACTTTAAAATATAATAATATGAAAGACCCCTGTTCAAAGAGGCTTCCAAGATTCTAGTTAAAGCAGTTCACATTTTTGACAGAATACGGCTACTACTGTGTACCAATGGTGTGCACACTTTACAAACTATTAAATGCAAAAAATGTGTCTACTGTATTATGAAGGAATTTATCAGGATTTGCCTAGGAGATGCTCAATGAAAAGATAGACTAGGTCCACCAGACTCCTAATGATTCACGTTTGCTTAATTAAAATGATATTCAGTTCTAAAGTCTCATATTAGGCATATGACATAGAGTATACTTTAATGTATGACTGACTGTAGCACTGCAGTTCTAATATGGATGAATGTTAAAAATCATGTCAATGATACCATGCATTTGGCAATAAGTGCATTACTCTGAGTCAACCTGCTGTTAATAGTGGCACACAAAAATAAATTTACCTACAATGTACTTAATTGCTGTAACAATATTAGTTGCATGTAATTTAACTTAATGACATACATACAAAAACATCAATACACGCATACAACATGAGGGCAGACAGTAATCATTAATTTCCAGCTGATCCCAATCAATGGAATTAATACAACACAAGACATATTCACAAAATTATTGTAGAAAAATCTTAAGGTCAAAATGTGAATTGTGTACCTCACAGCTTGTGGATAAATGGCATTATAAAATCTGGTAGAGCTGCTCTTGATTAACCTAACATATATAATAGATAAAAAAGAGTCAACATAAAGCAGATTTGAAAAATTAACTAAGTGGCTTTAAGTCTAGAATTGCACAACTATATTGCAGAGATATTATTTAAAAGGTTATTTACTTGAAAAGTACCTGGAAATTGGATTAGCTATGCTCCATCTAAGCCAAAGTGAAACTTGTTAATCACAATTTCCACTAAATACTGCCATATGTTTTCCACTTATTTGGTAGTAAACTGAAAATATTTTTCCACTCTAAAGGTATTGCTTTCCTTCTGAGGAGGAAAATTAACTTTGTGCAACAGTAAAAATACAATAGAAGATATCTTAGGATGCAACCATCATTTTAACAGGCCAGAGTCAATTCACTTTTCAGACGAAGTGTAGGCATGGATAAAAAGAACAAGAACTACACATGTTCTTTACAGGGCCTCTACTACATAAAGTCTGCACTATCTGGTGCAAAATCTTTCACTTCCATGCATGTATGTGGTATCATACATCACGCTTTGTCAACCCAAACCCAGTGACTAAGTATATAGATTTAATAGCATGCATGTAAATCTATGTATCTTGCTCTTGGTGGATAAAGATAAAGTTACTAATTAAATTTAACTCCATTTACATAAATAGCATTGAAAGCTAACTATACCTTAAAATAAAAATGCACATTTAATCCAGATACAAATGACTAATCTCTGATTAACTTTAATTTTTTTTTCTAGAATTGAACAACTGAAAGAGTGACGGTTGATACTGCAAATTTTAACGATTTCTACCTTGTGTATGCAAGATAAATAAAGAAATACAGCAGCTTGAAAAATAACCTCATTCAAAAAATTGCTAGAACATGAAATTAAGTAGTTTTCAGTTTGGAAATGAAGTTAAACCATCTCAGCTGTATTTTTTAAATATTTGTTTAATAAAGCACAAATGAATGATCTGTAAACACTGGATAAAAAGTAGTATTTTTTAATGTGCAAGTTCTAGCTTTGTATATCTTGTATGCGGTTGCCTGATGTGCCTTAGATTGTCTGTGTCTCTGGTCATGACAGTCAAATTTTAAAGATGAGAGCGGATCATTATAAACTCAATATCTGCTATTTTTTGAAAGCAACACACCACTACTAGAATTATGACTAAACGTTTATCCATACTTCAAATAACTCCAGTTTTTCTATCATGCATGTTAGCTTAATTGGTCATTTCAAACTTCTTGTGTGATCCGAGTATGGGTTATGTGCATGAATGGGCTCTGTGAAGGGCTAACACCTTCATTATCCAGGGTTTTTCTCTGCCTTGCACAAACTTCTGCAAATGATAGGTTTTGGCCCTCAACATCCTGAACTGAATTAAGGATTACTTTGTGTTACAGCCAATTAAAAATAACACTAGTGGCCAGTCTTGCATCATTCCAATGGGTAAATGCATCCCTCTTTATTAATAATTCAAAACATTTTGTATAATTCTATGTATTTCACATAGAATTAATGCTTAAATTAAAATCACATGAATATTTAAATTAAATTGTCACAAGTCAATGTGTAATACAAAGATTACATACATTTAATTTATTTTCAGTCTTCATTATGCAAAATAAATCAACACTATTAATACCCTAATATCCCCAATTTTAGCATTACATCTTATTGTTTTGTTACAGTTACATACTTAAATTTAGAGGAAAAGGGTGATTATATACATTAAACTTTGTTTGCCCAATAATTACAGTGAACTATAAAACATTCATAATTTGTGATACACAGTAATTATCAGATAATGTACTAAAATGACAGTACAATTATGAAGTACTTAATAAGATTACAACCCTTTGTCAAAACTGATGGTATTTTTATGTTAACACATTCCAAAATTCCACTTATATGACCTTTAACCATGAAGGAATATAACATCATCCATTGAAATCTACACATAATCAGTTCTGTCCACTACTAATACCCAGACCACTGCATTTAATCGGACTTAATTAAGATATCAAGTGAAATCTGCGTTATTAGCGTTCATCAAACAACCACAAGCAGTTTTTTTGGAAATATACATTTGCTAATTTTATGATTATTTAATTCTAAATTACTTAAGATTAATAAGACTAGGATGCATACACTATAATACTATTTAAAATACTTCAAGAATTTTAACATTGAAAGAAAAATGGCAAAACATACTGCTGAAACCATATCAAATCAACAAGACTTACAAAAACTGTAATATGACAGTTCAAATGTGCTATTTTTAATCTTTTTTTCATAGATTCTGTATTGATTACAACATTTCTGTGGTTTGTCAAGTTTCAGTTACTGTGATATATTTGCAAGTCTGTATATGCACTTTAAGCATCAGTGAAAAAAAAAAATTATTATTAAAGTATTTTTTAAAAATATTTTCTGTGCCATCTTTTCCAGATGAAGGTATTCTTATTGCAATAGCAAAGTTCCAGTCAAAATAGAAAACCAGCCGTGGAAACTTTAGGAAAAACTAATGCCAGGTTTACAGGCTTAAACTACTGAGTACAAGATAAAATGGCTCACACACTTTAAAGCTAATCGAAAAATCTCAGTTTTTGCTACATGTTGAGGTTCAACCTTATTTCTAAAGAGAAATGGGCAAATATCTGAATGTTTAAACTGAATAAAGTAAAATGACGAAATGTAGAGGTTTAGAAAAAAAAACACTCAAATCAGCTTGCATTTAAAATATTCAATTGGAAAGCTATAGCTATTTCCAACAGCCAGATAGTGTTTTTTACTTCTATAAAACAGACAAGCATTGGTTCTTTCCTAGGCGGAAATATTGTACATGGGTAATCTGAACACAGTAAGTAAAAGCAGTAAAACAACTTTCTGACCACTGTATAATTCTATACAGTATTTATCACTACTGTGTTTTTTGTTAATTTTAGATTTATCCTCAAAGGGAATATTAGGATGAAATCTCCTTATTCACAGCTATAGTTACTCAGCATTTTTGGTGGCCTAGTGTATAAATCTCCACAAATAGGCAAATACAGTAAATACTAAACTAAATGAGAGTGATTTATACTCTGAGAGTTTCAGGCTCATCTCTAGAATAGCCTTTAATACAGAAAAACATCTAATCTGAAAACAAAGGTAACAGTAAAAATGATTTTACCATGAACTACATGCTATCTGAAAACAGAATGGGAGATAATGAATTATAAATTTACAAAAACAAGGAGTAATACTAAAATAAACTTCATCAGAAAGTTAAAAGAAGAAACAATAAACTGAGACCTAGATTTTATTATTTCTGGTCTCAGAGTCAGAAGCATCTTGTATCACAATGCCATCTTTAAAATGTTTACACTACTTACAAACTTCTTTCTGAACATTAGCAGATCTGACATTTACTACTTGATCACATAAAAAGTGTATCAATTAAATTATTATTGCTTCACTGACTGCATATTAATACATTTGTTTTTAAACTGCAACCTGACTCAGCAATTAAAGGATCTTACTGTGTCCAGTGAGAATTATTATATAAGGCAATCTCTGAATATAGTAATATACACAAGTGATTTCTATTTTTTTTAACAAACTGACAAAATGCAGTTTTTAATCAGTTCTAACAAACTGTGTGCTTCTTTTTCACAGATCTTTTGTTGAAGATAAATATGCAAATTTCAAATCTCATTTTACATGTGTAAACAAGTCACCAAGCAATTAACAAAGATGTGCTTTTTGTAAACGGTAGTGAGGGGATAGTGGTAGTCCATCTTCCACTAGCCAAGTAAGCTGAAAGATCTACTATTTCTAATATAAGACAAATAAAATAGCAATTAAGGCATGTTGAATATATGGCTATTATTTGAAACTGGTGAACAGCAGTTTACAATTTAAGATTTGTGTATTAAATGATTGAAAAGTTCACGGCAAACACATTCTCTAGTATGTTACTTGGGAAAATATTATAACATCTTCAGAGTACAGTGTAATTCTTACTTGCAAATGGTAATCAACAACTCATCACACCTCAATTCAATCCCATTTTTTATTGTGACCACTTAAAATATATGGCAGTCAAAGCGTTTTACTCTTGCCTGCAGTAAACTTATTTCAAAGAAAAATAAACAAATGTACAGCATACAACAGTGAAATGCTGCAACACATGAAACAGGCTTAATTAGCATAAATACAATAAATTGCCACTTCTGGTTGCAATGAGTCTATGCACCACAGAAAGTACTTTGACTTTTGGAAATTACTTTGCAGTGTGATAACATAACAGCCAAGACAAAGAGGCTATGCAAGATTGTGTGAGATTTGTTCAATAGTGTTTGGATCTTATAATTATCCTATAATTAACCATAGAGATATAGTCCCAAGATTCACAAAAACTGTATGGCATATTATGGGATTCCAACCATCCTTAGCACAAAACTGTTAGAACCTCTATGACTTAAGTAACAGTGCTTTACATTATCAACAAACTGTTGTACATTCCATTACCTATATTTTTTTTACTCTGTCCTCAGTGTTCATTGGCACATTGATTGATTTGACTGCAGGCTTAATTTCACTCGGCTTTTCCTGTGTAGTTTTAATTTTTATTCATTCTAATTCTGTATTTATTAATAAGTGTGCTGTTGTGGTATTCTGGTTAGGCAGGGATGTGGAATGTATTTCGGGGCTAATCACTCAGTGCAGAGCTTTATGCACTTCCTCGAAGTACCTGGTTCCATCAGACTATTCCTGTTCTCTCATCTTGTATTCTAATGTGTTGTGAAGGTGTGTGGGTGAGTACTTCTAAGCATATAAAGCACAAAGCAAACTCCCAAGTGCAAGTCCATATCAAGTATATGCCAAACAGATACGATTTTAATAAATTATCTTAGTGTTTGGGGATCATAAATGATGCGTTATCTTAACTCCCTACATTGCTCATCAGTCTTGTTAAATCTCCCCACCTTTGTTATACCCACAGGACACATTATAGATTTTATTTCTCAAGAAAATAACCATTTCCTTTGATGTCCCCCTTTTTAATATCTCTGCTTATATCCCAAAGTGTCACTTACTATCAATGCTTGGACAAGTCTGCTGTTGTCAAGTTCCAAAGTAATGAAGCAAAGTAATTTTTCCACGTGTGAAACTGGATGATATTTTTAGGGAAGTATCATCAGATGTATCATTTACTTATTGCACCTTACAATGGGATTTCACGCACCATGTCTCTGGTAATGAGAAGTGCATTTTTATTACTAAATCTGTGGCCAGTCTTACAAAAAATATTCTTAACTACTACTTGTTTATGCTATGTTTGATATAAGTTAAACAAAGTTTTCTTTATAAAAAACACTAAAAAAGTAAATATTTTATTAATAACCTTTATTCGTTATTATAAGACAGAATTTGAGAAGAATAAGAATTTGTTAATACAATCTTTATTCCTGCTGCCATTAGTCAAATACTATCATTCATTTCTCTGATTTTTTTTAAATGCAAAGGTATTGGAGATTGTGTACATTTAATACCAAACAACTGTATTACACAGATGATCCCTTAGTGTTGCATCACAGAAGAGATATTAAAACCAACTCACTGTTCCTAAAAGTTGTGCGACAGTTTTTAAAGCCAGAGTCTACATTTTCAGAGAGTACAAGCAGCACGTAACAGTTCAAGGATAGCTATAGTATATTCTGTAAATTGGTGAATGAATATTAAATCAAGTGTATTCACATTCAGATAGACATACGTAAAACCATAAGATAACATCATCAAACTCTCAATCCAATTCAGGGTAGAAAGGAATGAAAGCCTACCTCAGCACCACCAAGCACAAGGTGAAAACAACTACATGTCTACAGGTGACCATCCATCTTTTTTCAAACTGGTTTATACAGTTCATGGTCATAGGGGAAACCTCATACACACCCACAGTTACGCATACAGCACTGTGTGTGACATGGGAGGAAACTACACACTGGCAGTGCAAGTAAAAATAAAGGTAAGTTCACACAAAGTGACTATATGGCTTGTATACACCAGTCATTAAATGAGCTGATCCATTTGTTATACCAAAATAAAATGTATTTAGTGCTTCTATGAAGAAATTCCTAAAAAATGGAATCAGCTTGAATCCTCCATTAAATATCACTCTTTAGTAAGTTTTTAATCAGCTAATAATGCAAATGTACAAACAAACAATGTTACAAACCTACTGTAACAGAGTGACTTAGAACAGATGTTAAACCATGTTTATATATAAACAGCTTTAAATAATTTGTTCAAATTAAAATATTGTGAATTATCTTGGAGCTCACTAATTCAACAATACAGATTGGTGCTGATGTGCAAAATTTGCTAAAGCTTTTTTAATGGGGAATCGTTTGACGATTATTTTCCTAGAAACTGGCAGTGCGGACGCCTTAGACGAACATGTTTTCACAAGAGCCCCATGATGCTCTGCAAGGTCAGCATAACACCACACTTTTTGCGGAACTTTCATACAGGCTTACTTTAAGACTAGGGATGTCACAAAAACAAATATCTGAGTACTATTTTGGTACCAAAGTTCTGAAAACGTAACAGTACCAGCTTTTTTATAGTGTAGGTAGTAAGGAGAAAGTCAGCACTACACTGATACATGACTGTAAGTAGGCAAATTACTATGGAAGGAAAAATAATGAATTAGAAAAATATGAGTGAAATTACATGTAAAAATGGCTCACAGTGGTGATGTTACATGACCATATCAACACATGTAGAAAAGAAAAATAGCAAAGGCCATATGTGGAAATGCATTGTGTTCGAGATGGGGAATTTCAGTATACAACTGCAGGACTCATACTTGCTATTTAAAAAAATAAAATAAAATAAAGAAAAAAAAAAAAGAAAAACATGTCAGCTTGCATTACCGTCACTTTTAACCCATTATGGAGTTAGTTTGGAAACAGATTTGTGTGTATTTTGTAAATGAAATTACCGATCATAGGAGGTGTATTTGATTAAGTTGTATTGTCATGCATTTGTAAGAGAAGATAACGTGATTTATCAGTTTAAAATACTGTCCTGAATAGTCCTAAGTGGACGATTTTCTTACATTCTCTGTAACAAGCAATTCTAAAGATGTCCATCAGACCAAGCACCTGTCCATTTTCTCACCAGGTTATATAGTTCAGAGAGGCACTGAGGAACCTCACATTCATACACCGTTACACATGTGGGACTGTGTTAGGACTAGCAGCGCTATCAACAGTTGCAGCATGTAAACATCAAGGTAAGTTTGAAAAGAAGTAGCTATTTGGCTGTCTATGCTGGTGACAACATGAGTCGCTCCATTTGCTATTGCCAAAATAATACTTATAGTATTTCAATGCTTCAAAGGTCAAGGCACATCTTCCTATTAATAGACATGTACTGTATTAACAAAGATGTATAGTTACTGAAACAGACAGCAGGACAAGCAAAACAGCTAATACATTTTTTTTAAATAAATATGAATCTGTAAACACTGAATTTTTGTCATTTGTTTACCATTTGAAGGCAAACACATGTTCATTACTATAACCCATAAAGTAAAATCATACATGTCATATGTTTAAATGGTACATTGAAGAATGCAATGTTGTCTCATAGTTATAAATATACTGAGTACAGCAATTCTGTTTTTGCCATGGTATTGAAAGGTATTGAGTATCATAAAATTTCATGGGTATTGGTATCAAATATAAATCGAGCCACCTCACATACATATTCATACAGGGAAAATGAACACCATGTCACCTGACGAAAACGTCTTTGAAGATGTGGGAGGAAAAAGGAATAACGTACAGAAAAAAATTATATAAACATGGGAAGAATGTGCAAAGTCCAAACAAACAATGACCTGACAAAGGAATTTGAACTCAGAATGTTGGATCGTGAGGCATCAATACTAAGCACCACTGTTTAAATAATAAATTACTCTGATGCCAATTACTAGCAAAAAAAATATGCTAAGCTTTTTAAAGACCAAGCTCTTCTTTCAATTGTTTGTAGAATTGCCACCTGAATGCATGCCCTAAAAAAATTTATAGAAAACAGGTAACGTGGCTGCTTATGAGTATTTTCCCCAGCTTTTTAAACGTTTGTAGATTTTTAATATAGTAGTAAAGTATGTAAAGCTGTTTGTTAAATGCCTGAACACTGTTGTATGAAAATGAATATCTATTTGCTGCTTACAAATAAATACTTGAACAAAGTAATTTTTGAAGATATGGAGACCTGTGTATCCATGCCATTATGCATCAGTAGTTTACATATAATGGCACTCACAAGTTCCTTTTATAATCAGTACCAGTGAAGAAATAAGATGAATAAACAAAAACTGACACAACATTCAACAGGTGGGATCAAAATTGGGTTTCTTGACAAGAAATATTGCTGAGGAGGAGATAATATAAGTTGTTAAAGACTAAACATGTTTGTAAAATGTGGTCCTGAGATCATGCATTTAGTTGATCGTTCAACGCTACTGAGATAAAAGGACAACGTAGAATAACTCATGCCCAGACCAGAGTCATTTGCTGCTTTGAAACTACTGCTGCTGTAAAAGGCTCTCAGTTCTCACAAACCTGAATTAGTGTAAGTGGAGTTAATAAAGTTGAATTGCTTTAGAATAGAACATTCCTACCCAATCAAATTCAGTACCACATACATTCTCCTTATGTCTGCATGAGTTTTCTTGCAAATGACTATTACTTCTTAAAGTAACTGACTGATTTATTACTCCAATCAACTGCAAAGCCTAGCAGTCATTACTCTAGTGTTCTAATGGTAAACTCTATTAGCTCATCTTTATTTAATCATGTTTAAAGGCTAATTGGTTATTAGAGAAATGTTTTTAATTGTGTTTCCACACAGTGGAAAACTGTTATTCTGTTCATTCAAGCAAGCAAATTGTGTTTCTAAGAGTTTGCCAGGTACGGGCATTCCCAAAGATCAATTCTGCATTCAAAAACGGAAAAAAAGAAATAGCTTTCTCAAGAAAAATGTCAGGCTGTTTTATTTTTGTAACAAAATGCCAAAGATTGCCAAGAAAAAGAATATTTCATGCAAAGGTGTCCACCACTATTTTGAGGGAAAAATTAATGGATCTCACCAGGACTGAAAGAGAAGAGGAAGGCCCTGATGTAAAAGCACAAGAAAGGATAAGTACATCAGCATGTTTAGTATGACAAACAGATCCCTTACATGTCCTCAGTTGGCTATTTCCTTAAACAGCGCATGCCAAATACCAGTGTCATCTACAACAGGAAAAAGACCACTTTGTGATGCAAGCCTCTTTTTCAAAGAAAAAGCCATATCTGAAACTGGCAAATAAAAAGAAATACTCATAATGGTTAAATCTTTGGAATCATCCAATGCTGTGCTCTTTTGTCAAATTTTATGCTTTTTTATTCAGTGTTATGTAAAAATTGTTATGAAACACAATTTACTTGCTTTATTGAACAGAACAACAGGTTTCAGCTGTGCTAACCTAATTATAAAGGTTTCTCTAATAACTAATTAGCATTTAAACATAAATAATTAAAGATTAGCTAATTGAGTATACCATACAGTATGTGAATAACAAATTATAAATCAGTCATTTCAAGCAGTACAAATGATTTGCAACATTAATAATGTCTTGGCTATATTTTTAAATCAATATAATGGTACCTTAAAAAAAAAAGTATCAATTTCTATCAAAAAACATGAAAATTTCTTGGTGGTTACAAACTTCTCAGTGCTAGTGTGAGTAGCATATTGCTGTCTGACAACTCTAGGGTCTCAGATGTGAATATAGGCCAAGTATGGAGTAGGCACATTTTTCACTTATTTCTGTGTGTAAACTGGCAGCTTTAAATTTGTCCAGTGCATCGGGGTGTGCATGATTATGTCTGCATTGGAATAGTGCTTTTCCTAATTTTTCACTCTTATATAGTAAAAGTACATAATAATATTATTTTAAACATTATGCATACTTCAAGAAACATGTATTCTACAGTGCAAGATTAAAGTTAAATGTTATATTTTTCAAAATATTAAAAAAACTAAATACTTTTATATTTTTGTCTTTGTTAAACTTAACTTTATCTTTGCTACAATGAATTTCCTGAAACTTGACATGAAAATCTGCATAAACATACTAATAGTGCCAAAAACTTTCCACTTGGAACTTTGCAAACAACAAGCACATTTCAATTTAACAATGTACTAGAAATCCACGTGCACTGGAAAAGTATCTTTGATATTTAAAAAATAAAGTGCACAGGACTCTGTAGAAAAATAAGATTTAATGAAAAAAAATTAATTTTAAATATTTACTGAAAGCGTAAGAAAAAATTATCAATATATTGTTACTGTGCATCACTATAAAATATATGAACAATTGTAGAGTAGTTACTCAAGAGCATACAACAGCAAGAAAATAATCTATATACAATTGGATTTATTGTTTAATAATGACTTAAATTATTGAAAATGTAGACCTGTATTGAGAAAAGACTGCATCAAAGTATTTTCCCTATCATGACACTTTAACCAACTAAATGAAAAATTTCTGAAAATTAGATGAAGGACCAGAACAACTGACAGTACAATTAAATATTAACAACGTCTTAAAGTATATCATAACAAACTACACAATGTATGAAAGACTATATTGTGAAACTGCAAACAAAATATTCAATTGCATGTTTGAAGAAAAAAGATGTAGCTAATTACTTAGAAACCTTAATTTGATATATTTGACATGCAGTGCAAATATCTTGTATTACCGGTATATCAACACCAAAAAACATCAACATGATATTAACAAATAAAAGCAAAGAGTAGAGGTTAAAATTTAAGACTAGAGCTCTGTCTGTAAAGAGCAAACTGCCATAAATGTTCCTAGCACCCATTTTTCTTATCCTGCTTATTACATCAGAGTGTTACATGAAGATGAAGCTTATCCTGGCTGCTTTAGGTGCAAGACAAAAACTAGTCCTGTACAGTAAGTTGGTTCAGTGCAACCTATACTCATATATATTGGAGCAAATATAGAATTACTGATAAACCTATCATGTGAATCTTTTGGATGTGGGAGGAAATGGAACAAATGTATATCACTAGAGGTTAAATAGAGCATAAAAATGTCTATTCAATTTGTAGATTGGATAAATCACTGTTATAAAAAGAAGAATGTTACTTTACAACAAAATCATCAATGTAGACAAGCACAAAATTCATAAATAAGTTAGAAACTTGTGACTGCTGAATACTAGAGGAAAATATACATTTCAGCTACACGTTACAATAGTTATGCCAAAATGTATGACTTTTATCTGGAACACTCAAACCACTAGTTTATAGTATGCTGTTTTATATAATATTTAAAACTAAAAATCATTATTCCTGTAGAAGTGTTTATTTTTATTCTAATACTAAGAGCCTTATATGGCTGAAAACATAAGGTAAATATGGAAACAAATAAAGTAGACTTACAAAATTTGTATCAATCATAATATGAGTTAAGATCAGCAAACTGAAAACAACCACTTTGCAGGTCAAACTGTTTTTGTCAGGCATATTACACCTGTGAAATGACTGAATGTCTAATCATTTAAATAAGTTCCTGGCATGGTGTCATAAGAAATCTGCTGTATTATATGCAAAGGAGAGAAAAGCCATCATTAAATTTTCTTATTTAACTAATTATTTTATTAGCATATATTCTAATAAACTATTATTAATATTAACTAGAACGTAAGATACTAATTATCATGCAATTTTCCAAAAGAAGGCTTATGAAATGTGTGCCTTTCTTCTTGCTCCAGTTTTAAAGCTTTTGCATTCTGGCTTCATTCCTGTCTTTACAGGTTTTATCAAAAATAAAATGAATAATCAACACACTTATAATGTAGAAACTAATTTATAGCTTTGATCAGCATCACAGTAATGAGTAGAAAATC
The DNA here is from genome assembly GCF_016835505.1 of Polypterus senegalus. Taxonomy (NCBI): domain Eukaryota; kingdom Metazoa; phylum Chordata; class Cladistia; order Polypteriformes; family Polypteridae; genus Polypterus; species Polypterus senegalus. The sequence continues at coordinate 67,528,794 of NC_053158.1, forward strand.
AAATTGAAATAAATAAAAAAAAATTCTCATCAGCACTCAGTGGACTTTCTTAATGACAGTATTCCAAATCCAGAACCTGTCACCCACACATACCTACCCAGCTGCACAAAAACAACTGCATCAGATTCATTAGACAATAAGCCCAAGGGAGCCGATACCCTCAACTGGGTATTTTACTGTTGTAAGTTCGGGTGAGTGTGCTAATCACGCAATTAGCTTACTAATTAGCAAAACGGTTTTAACACATGAATAAACAGACCCATTCCACAATGCTGCATTTGTCAGCACAGTAGCAAAACACACTGACAAAATCTGTGTCCACAAGAGCGCTCCAAATGTCAGCAACAAGTGATGGTGCACCAGAGACAAGCCCAGCCTCTTACAGTGGGCGCAAGTCCTTCGCAAACCAGGCTCCCCACTGGCTCATGTGATGTCACAAAGTACCAGTGTTGGATCCCTAATGGCCCACAGGTGCAAAATATTAATCACTCCCCAGTGGAGACCCTCTCAAATTGAGAAACTAATGAAGCAATGTTGTTATAGCTGCCAGTCCTACCTGACCATGTCACGATGTACAATACAGTACCATTCCTAACAGTAAGAGTTTCCGTGTATTGCATAATAACCCACGTTACAAAGCAAATACATGTCCCCAGACACATTCTCTTCAGAAAATCAATTTCTTCTTTTCAAAAATAATGCACATAAAAAGCTCTGATTTGTGCATGTTCTGGTATTAATTAATTTATATTGCACTATATTGTATACAAATACAGACATAAAAAATATTCATATTCATCTATAATAATTAGCTTTCAACTAAGAAAAGTTGGGGTAATTTTCTGTCAAATTTCTTTATGGACAAAATATAAATGTATTTTTAATCCATACTAGTTATTTAATTGTGAGCACTGCAGTATTTAACCATGAATGTTTGTGTACACTATTGCACCTGTAATTTAAACACTAACAAATACAAAAAATAATTAGATTTAGTAGCACGCCATGGAAAAGACTTTGAAGAGAACTCCTATCCTCACCAGACAACAATGTGTACATGTCAACATAAATCACTATATTTAATAAGCCACCGTTTCCATGCATTTTAACCCTTTTTATTACATCAGAAAATGTAACCTTTTTTCCCATTTAAGTATTTTCAGGAATTTCTTCATTTCACTCAAAAAGTCTGGTAAAAATGTATATACAGAAAAATAGTTATTACCCATGTTATCTAGACATTATGGAAATTACTGTATCATCCACCAATTTTGTAACCCACTGCTAATTTAAAAGCTTAAATGTTTTCTTTATTGACTGTGGAATTACAAAACAAAAAATCCAAATAACCATTATTCCTACCTTGTAGTCTTAATCTGATCAGCTTTTTGTTGCAATAAGATCACCAGTGTAACATGAGAAGTTAACGTCTTTTGCTATGGTTCTAAAGATACTCAAGTGTTTGTTATGTTTATTTTCTTCTGAAATGCAACATTAATGTACTTTTAGCTTTTAAATTATAAAGAGGCAGCCTTGATTTTCAGAGTATTTTATTGTAACCATTTGATAACCTAATTTAATCAATGAAGTATACAGTATTTGTAAAAACCAAGTATGCTACTTACAAAATAGTAAAGGGATAAACTTAAAGAATAATCTACAATTCTTAAATCTAGTTTTGTCACCATTTTTTCAACCTGCTTTAATGTGCATTTGACCAAAGATATTTATTCAAGAATATTACTAAGTCTTTGACTACTCAAAAAAGAATCACTGCTGGCAAAAAAGCCACTTGAATAGGAAGAAATGACACACATTTCTATAAATTGGCAGGGTGACAGCTTCTATCAAAAAGTCATTCTAGGCCCAGAACACAAAATGAAAACATTTTTTTTTATAAACCTGGACACTGATTTATGCCAAAATTTGCTAAATAGATGCAAATTTGTTATGTGCTTGTATCCCAGGTTTTTCACAATTGAACTTTCCAGGGATTTGGATGAAACTGCTTATGAGACAATAATATTATGCCAAAAACATGTTAATGTTTTACAGATTGCATTGTCTCCAACTACTGCACAACAGTTGATTTAGAACAATCAGCAACAACAGCTTTAAGACAGAACAATGCAAACAAGTCATCCTATGTCACCAACCATCTCACTTGTAAATCCAAATGAAGAGTAAGCATATTTATTTCTCCTTACACAACATTATTTCTTAATTAATTAATTCATTCATTTTTTAGCTAAGTTAATCTAAAGCATTTCTTTCATTTTGATTTTTAAATTAACAATCGAACAATATAACATGTTAACTTTCCACGGTGTTAATAAAGAGCTTTATCGGCATGCATCTGCACCAGATAAAAAAAATAATGGTAAACTTTATCCCAACAGTTAAAAAACAGAAAACCAGGTCAGAGTCAGAATGATACAGACATATTGCTTTCATCAAATAAACCCTCAACAGAGAAAAAAAACATGTCAACCCTCTGCTAGCCTACCCATGGCTGGTTTTCACATTTTTATATATACTTATTCTCATTTTACTTTGAAAATTTTGGTTTGCACAATGAAAGAAACAATGACCACATCTTTTATAGACTCATAGCTGTTTTTACATTGGTGCTGGCTTCACTCAAGACTTTGACATGTCACAATAATAAAAAAAAAAAAAAAAGATTTTACCTTCAGCCTACATACTTACAATTGACTATCAACTAGTTAAAAATAATTTAAATCCCTAGTGGCAGGAAGGCTATGAGTATCTTGGCCATATCTCTGTACCAAAACCATAGAAACTAATTATAATTAATACGTTTTTCTATTTGTTTAAAGATGAATAACATATTTTCCCAGGGAACCTTAAATATAAAAAGTTTAAAAATACAAAATATTACTTGAACCCAAAATATTCATTAGTGCTTGACATATAACAAAACTATATGATAAGTTAATCCCTGTGTCCGTGTAGGTTTCTTCCAGGTGGTCCAGTTTCCTCCCACAGTTCAAAGATACGCAGGTTAGGTGAACTGGCAAATGTCAAATTGGCCATGCATGTGCGAGCATGTGTGTATCATCATCTCTGATAGGCTGGCGCCCTGTCCAGAGATTAACCCTGCACTTAATAAGCAAGTTAAGAAAAAAAAAAACAAATGGATGGATGGATGGATGGATGATAAGCAAAGTTGTCATGCAGCAAACCTATATTGTCATTAATATCCATACTGAAATAAACAGCAAACCAATAAATATCTTCAGCAAAAATGATCAGAAGAACATGAAGATGTGCTACATCACCCTATTTCAGGGGTTCACCTTCTTAATGGTATATGAGGAGACAAAATTACTGCTTTTCACAAAACTTGTATATATAGGCAAGTGGAGTGTCATTTTATGATTTTTCGAGGTTGCTAATCATGAACCTGTTTTTTTTTTTACATTTGACTCTTTATGGGTGATCCTAAGATCCATTTCCAGAACTTTGTTGGGTATAATTTTAGACAAGGTCAGTGATTACAAATATGTTACTTTTTGATCTCTTACTAGGGATGAAATGCCCTATGGACCTCCATCAGATGATGAAAAATTACAAATTTCTATTACAACTGAGGACGTTTAGATTTTAAATCTTTAAACTGAAGAACACACTAAATATTTCAAACTACTGACACAAACATTCTTGTTTATTATACACTTCTACCTCATGAAGTAGAACATAATATTTGTTATGAATATCATGAATTGAGCTGGTTTACACTAATTTTGCCTTTGCATTATTATTATTTGTATACACACACAAACAGATAAACCTGCAGATATACAATATTGCATATTGTATACTTATACAGCACATACACACACACACACACATTTTATTTATACACATTTAACAGGGACATGGTGCAAGTAATATTCATGGCCCCACACAAACAGATAAACCTACAGATATACAATATTGCATATTGTAAACATATACAGTACATACATATATATATATATATAAAACATTTTATTTATGTATATTATTATTTATATACATTTAACTGAGACACAGTGCAAGTAAGATTCAAGGCCAATATTAAGAGTGCCAGAGAGCTGGCTGAAACGTGGCTATAAAATGAAAACGCCATTAAGTGATGCTTGGACATGAATCTGGTATATGTAGACTTAAAAAGGAGAGCATCCACATAATGAAAAAAGACTTTTAAGACCAACACACTCTGAACTCCACCTTACTAATACATCCCTCTTACACCCACCTACCCCCACCTTCCTCATTTGCTATATATCGCCTTTGATTCCTTAACAGTATATCTAATAATTTTCCTCTGATAATAACACCTGACTGGTGTCGAAAGCTAAGGAATAAACGACTATTTTAAGATATGTGATTCATTTTCTCCCTTCGTGGATTTCTAGTTATAAATAAATAAATAAATAAATATATATATATATATATATATATATATATATATATATATATATATATATATATATATATATATATATATATATATATATGCATGTGTGTGTGTGTTTCTTGGTATTGTATTATCGTCACAGTTTTCAATGGCTGTAATTTGCCAACCCCAGTTTAAAGTAATAATGGAAACTTATTGACCACAATAAGTGTTTTTTTTTTAAGCTACCCGATGACCGGAACCATAACAGTCCTGTCTTGTGTTAGGTGGGATTGAGAAATGAGAATGGGAATAATAATATGGAATTATATGAATAAAATGAAGCTTCAGATGAGACTTTTATTTCAACAATGTATTAAGAACTTCAACAAGCTAAACAAGTATACTTCATAATAACACAAATAATAATGAGATAATTTTTTCAGATTGTACACACACAAAAACGTTTATCTAAATATACATAAACGGATATGATTACAGCAAAAGTGACATTGGGCCAGACATGCAATTCATGCCGCCACAGCCAAAAGCAAACAGCAGGGTGTCCTGTCAACGTGACAAACCACAAACTTGTTTTAAAAAACATAATCATAAATACAGTTTCACTGTATTAGTTTGATTTTCTTTAGGCATTTCAGTTTAATACATTATATTGGTGGGTCATAGTGTTAACTGCTGAATCTAATATTGGCACCACATGGGTGTGTGCTTACAGCTACACATTGAAATTGTCATCATCTGAAAACCTAGCTTTTAAATATCTTCAGATTACCAAATATACAGTGTCAGAACCTGTGCCTGATGCACAGTACAGTACGTTGTTCAAGATCTTCCACTTTCACCTCTTTGGCTTTCATGGCTTTTTTGTGTTTTTATGCAGGAAAAGCTACAATGTAAATGCACAAATATTTTCAAAAACCTAACAATATGCATAATTAGATGTTACAAGCCAAGGTTTGATTAAACAAGTCAGCGGTTACAGAGAACATCTAAATCAACAATCTGCACTAGTTTTTAGTTAGTGGTTTTCCATATCCAGAATAAAGTCTCATCGTGACTTTCAATGAGAAATTTTACTTGCCCACTGAGGATAACTGTGGGTGGCCATAGAGCACACATTGTTAAAATGCACAATATACAACAATTTATAAATGAATCAACATGATTCTTCAGTTTTGTTTCTAAATCATCTAATTGTGTATGTTTTTTGATAAAACTGTTTGATCAACTGATCAAAGCTTTATGATCAAAACAAGTCTATCATATTAAAAAAATCATGTAAATGTAAATTTAATGGTTAATTTTGAAGTCTGTAGTTGACAAGATGGGACCATTGTGATGTCTCTTTATTATATGCCCCATGTGACTTACATTATGTAAGCACTAAAGATTCCTGCTACATTCTATTTTGACATTTTTTACTTTATAATAGTCATACTAAGTACATAAGTAGTAATAACAAGTTTCATTTAGATGAAATGCCCTTAAGGATGAAATTTAAAAGATGTCCTCAATAACTATATGCAAAACATTATATAGTATATTTATGAACACTTACTGTCCAAGAGAGTAGACGAACGTACATTTTTAAACACACACAAGATCAAAATTTTGCGTAATACAAATCTAGGACATCCCATTATAAGAAAGCTTTATTTGGATGAACACATGTTAACTGGTTTCTTTTATTTTTTGTTTATTCAGTTTAATTAAGGATTGGTTGCTCTGTTATTAAAATTGATATGTTTCTGATGTGGCAACGTAATGCAACCATATTTACTACTTCTTCATGTATGATGAAAGACATGATGACATATACATAAAAACAATTCTGCTCTACTGAAACTCCCCTCCTGATTACGAAATGTGAATATACATTTTTAATTATGCTGCAATTGCATGCAAAATATTGTTCAGTAAAAGTTAGTTATAAAATAACAGAATTACACCTACTTGAAATTTAAAAAAATGTTTGCAATCACTTTCTTGTTATCCAACATTTTAATGTGGCACTTAAGAAAGCATCCTGTATGATATGTGAAGAGATATCTGTGTTTCCATATGGAGTCCTCCATACGCTGTATTTCATCATTATATAAATCATAGTTACACAAACAATACAGTTCTTTTGCCAAATGAAAAAAAAATATATATGAACAAATCAACTTTATAATGATCCATAAAGTACTACGGGGAAAAAAATTATTTTGTGTAGATCTCACATGGATAAACTATGAATATTCATTATGAAACCTTAATTCTAAACCCTAAGAGATACTAAGCTAGCCACATAACCTGCCAATGCTTAAACTGAACATACATGCAAATTAATGTACAACAGATGTGTAAGTCACTTTGGGTGAAAAATAAAGTTACATAAATACATGAAAATGTTTAAAAACTCAACAAGATTGCCTGCCAAGCTTTTTCAGTGTTTTGACAACACAAGCAACAATGGTCATAAAACATTTCAAAACCCTGCTGAATTCTTTTGGTTGATATATTAGGCGCTGCTGTCGCTGTCATGTCCCAGTACATTTACTGTGCTCATCAAAACAATGAAGGTCCCTCAATGCATAATTAGCATTTACTTCATTAGTAAAGCAAATGTCCTTGGGAAAATGGGGGGTTGGAAGATTTAAGGAAAAAAATTCAAGGTTAAACTGATATCAAGAGAATATATAACAGAAAACGCTTAAGAATGAACAGAAACAGCAGCAAACTAGTTCAAAACATCTTATGAAAACAAGAATAATCAAAGAAGAAGATTATTTTTTTGGTTACAGGTATTGTTTGGTACAGCACAAAAAATTAAGCCATTCATCTACAGAAGTCTAACTAAAATATCTATGTTTGAAATTTGGCATTTATTACTCAAAACAGAATTTATTTTCACTTTTCTTTACATACAGTATCATTCTGTGCTTTTTATAGTAGAAGAATATTATTGTGTTCAGTATTTGGCAGCTTCATGGAAATTTTTCAAACATCACTACACCACATAAAAAATGTACAAAATCTTTTAGCTATCTATTAAAAAGATCATAAACCAGGCCACACAAATCATTATATAAAACTGATTGGCAACTGATTTGATCAAGGACCGTTTTTGGTGTTACGAGTCAATAACACATAGCAGGATTTTAAAAAGAAAAAGGGATTAAAGTGGGAATAAAATTAGGAAGCATTTTAGTAGTTACAGTAAACAAGGATAAAATACATAATCTCTAAAACTAACTGAAATTCGATCATACGTACAAGTATTGGTGTTTCTTTTGTCAAAAATGGCAAAAATATACTTGTATTCAAGTCTGCCTTTTCATCAACATTATCACATGATGTTGCTTTAGATTTTACCAGATCCTTTTGAAATTCAATGTCTGCAGAATGAAAGGGTCATGCATCCATCACAAGATCGAGTAAAACATGAACCTCCAACCCCACTATAAATAAATGAAAATAGCAACAAAAGAAAAATCTATTTCCTAGACTGTAGGTTTTTCTAATTAAAAAACTAAACTTTATTATTCTTTCAAAATTAATATTTTTTAAACTACTTCTTTTATCATGATGTTTACAAAGAAAGCTGTCATATGACAAAAAAACAAATTAAACAGTCTTGATTAAAATGGAAAGTATCTTTTCCTTTCTCTATAATTTATGTGGTATAGCTACTTGTATCGATTCCTATATGTGATAATATACAGTCAGACATTCTAGCTAAATTGCTAAGATGTATTTCGAAGATAAGGCAAAGCTGCAAAAATGTAAAATTGCAACACAGGAACCAAAATAGTTTTTTTTTATTAAAAGCCTGATTATAAATGATATATCATTTAACTATTAAGCATTTGACAAAATCCCTCAACTACTCAACTTTTTTTTTTTTGTTTTTTTTAACAGATTTAAACCTCATTCTTGCAGCAGAGAACATGAGACAGTAATGTACGCTGAACTGAACATTCAGTCAAACCTGTTTCACCCACAAACATATACTCACATTTGCACACAACAGCCTAGTCAGATCATATCAAACTATAGTAAAAGTCTTTGGCCTAAGAAAGTTAAAAACACTGTAGGGCACCCATACAAATCTAGAGGACATGCGTTAAAGGCACTCCATCCAGAAATCAAACTAAAGGCATTCTTCCTGTGTTCATGTGGGCTTCCACCATCAAGCTAAAGACATTCCACCAGGTGAATTGGGTGCTCTAAATGTATCTGTGCTAATGAATGTGAGTGTACATTTTACTTGTGTGTCCTGTGATGTGCCAGCAAGTTGCCCCAGACCAGTACCTACTGTGAACCTGTTGTTGATGGGATAGGATTGTGATTTTTCCCATAAATTACAAGTAATATACAGAAGTTTGAAAATGCTTTATTAAATATGTTTTCGTAATGTTTTCAGGTTATATAGGCAGAAAAATAAAATTACAATCTGCAGTACCAAAAGTTTTAAACTTTATAGAAATAATATACAATATACTGGTGTGCTCTGCGATGAACTGTACCAGAAGACTATTAGGTGAAGAAGTGAGTTAAGAAGTATGACGGAAGACAAATTATAAATTATGTATAAATTAAGTATCAAACTTCATTACACTGGGCCCTGCCCGGGTTTTGTTTCCTGCCTTGTGCCCTGTGTTGGCTGGGATTGGCTCCAGCAGGCCCCCCGTGACCATGTAGTTAAAATATAGCGGGTTGGATAATGGATGGATGGACTTCACTACACTAATCTCATCTGTACTCAATACTCATTTGTATTGCTATTAAGAAAAAGTAATTTTAGTGCATAAATTTTAAACCACAGAATTTCAGAACATAAAGCTACTTCCATATGAAACTGCTGGCAATGTACTAGCATCAAAATGACAGTTTTGCTCAGTAATAAACTGACAGGACTACCCAGCAAGCTGTCTTTACACAAACCAGGCAATGCTACTATCAAGCAAATATTACATCATAATGAATGTAACAAATTTTGTTTCCGCATGATTTTAGTAAAAAGGTCAGTTATGACATCTCTTTTCACCAGTGAGTTAGTGTAAATATAGTACAAAGGGACCAACAGTCCACATTATGTGGATTATTTACCCACTGCACACAGGCATAAGAGAGCTGAAGCTCAGAATCTAGACAGTTAGACGGTATTGAGCATGTGCTTCTTTTGCTGCGGCTGGACAGATTATGCATGCCAGTGCAACATGTAACAGCATTAACTTTATAGATTTATAGGGTCATTAGTGTCACATGTAGAGAGTACAGCAGAATTCTTACTCTTGCTAATTAACATATAATACATTGCTACTTTCGATTAACATTGTTTTTGTTGCTGTATGCCAAATCTATGAGTAAAAAAGTTAACTACTCCAAGAAGTCACTTTACTTGTGTCATTACATCCAGATTGTGTTTTCAAATTTCTCACAACAAAAGTTAATTTATCTAATTTCCACAACAAATAAATAAAAGAACTGTTATTTTGTTAAAGTTTTCTTATTTTATTAAAGCTTTACATTTTCTCTTTCTGTTAAATACAAAACCACACTCAATATAGCTACACAAACACTCTTGTGATAGCTATCCCAGTGCAACGACTTTGAAAATGAGACACAAACTCATAATATGATTAACCTAAGAGATACTCATGAAAGCAGCATAATTTATACATGGTAACAGTTGTTAAATGTTTTATTTTTTTAACTATAAAGATCTTTTAATTATAAATTGTAACAAGGTCAACTGTTTAAACTTTACATAGTCAGTGACTGGGGTAGGTCCCTGAAGCTGTAAGACTGGGACACTAATATTGTATTTTTGATATAATGAAATCGTTTTATGCTTAAGCCAAAAAAGTGACACCTTGAAATTTCAGAGGGACAAATTCTGGTACAATGATGAACCTCTGAATCTGATTAAGCAACAGCTATATTCCAAGGCTCACCTCCAGAAACTTTAGTTTAGCTGTCTGTACTCATGATCTCTTTCAGCCACAACTCCCAACTGATTACAACAGTGAGGGATCACGCTGACCTGTAAACTATGCACTTTACTCAAAAATGCAAATCATTACAAGTAAATGAAGCACTCATAAGTTTCACTCATAAAATCAATAACAAATCCCTCTTTCTTAAGTCATCAGCACAAGAAAATCAAGTATGACAATTTTTAAGAACTAAACTCTTGCCTGTTCTGTTTCACTGTGGTGCTGCTGCTACATTGCCAAGCTGGTATTCCTACCCATGGAAAGTGACACAGAGACTTTAGTACATTTAGAATCCAAGTAAACAAAAATTATAAAAACAAAAATAATTACATTATATGGCCCAGATACTGTAGAATATCCAGGACCTTAAAGGCAGCCAACTGGCCAAGGTTTCCATAACTGCAACTTCTCCTGATTTTTATTGCTATTTTCTCTATTAAAACTGTGAACCCCTCTGGCGTTTCTTTTGTCTATGAATGCTGGTAGCTGTAGTTTTAATTGTTCTGCCGTCTACTGTCAACTGGATATATCTCAAGTATATTGTTAATAGAATTACAATGTCATAATTTTACTTTAATCAAATTTAAGCTTGCTGTGTAACAAACTGTGTATGTCCTTATGTAAATTAAATTTGTTTTACAATCATTTTTTTTCTTATTTGTTTACAGCTGGAAACGTGCAAGCACTCTAGTAGCCTCTGCGGATACTAGAGGTGATGTATACAGACTCCAGAAGTCATACTGTTATGTTATGTTAACAGTAGTTAGATGGTAAAAACAAATGTTCACATGATTTATGCTGTAACTAAGCCGTAAGTCTTAAGCTTATTATAATATCCTCTTAATTCCTAATTCTCTGTGCAACAGTATAAAAAAATTCACGTTTCCAAGCCATGTTTTACAGTCTTATAAATAGTCTGTCTATAGACGATGAGAGATTTATTGGAACTAAATTTGAGTTAAGAAACAGAAAGATGAACACTTTTTTTAATTATGATAAACCAAAATAAAGAGAAATTGTTTGCTTCTGACACAGGCAAAGAAAAAAAAGAAAGATGTGACATTGTTTCACATTGTGTTTCACTTTTCACTTTGAAAGAAATAAAAAATGTAGTACAGTGGAACCTCGGTTCACGACCATAATTGGTTCCAAAACTCTGGTCGTAAACCGATTTGTTCGTGAAGCGAAGCAATTTCCACCATAGGATTGTATGTAAATACAATTAATCCGTTCCAGACTGTACGAACTGTACGGAAATATATATATTTTTAGTTTTTAAGCACAAATATAGTTAATTATACCATAGAATGCACAGCGTAATAGTAAACTAAGTGTAAAAACATTGAATAACACTGAGAAAACCTTGAACAACAGAAAAAACTAACACTGCAATAGTTTGCGCTATAGTGTTAGGAACCGCTCGCTAAAAACACTTTTTTTTAATGAGTTTTAAGCACAGGGAAAAAAATGAACATTTGAAAAATCCGTAATTTAATAAACCACCATGAAAAGTAACATTGCAACAATGCATGCTATGAACCGATCACTGTAAACAGAAATGAAAATAAAAACAAGCCTTTTCTACCTTATGCGTCCAGCCTTCCCTCTCTCACTTGCTCGCTCTTTCTCTCTTTCGTGTGTGTCTCTTTCGTGAGCGCCTGTGTGTGTGCCTCTGTCTCATGCACCTGTGTGTGTGTGCCTCTGTCTCGTGCGCCTGTGTGTGTGTGTGTGTGTGTATATGTGTCTCTGTCTCGTGTGTGTGTGTGTGTGTGTGCGTGCGTGCGTGCCTCTGTCTCGTGTGTGTGTGTGTGTGTGTGTGTGTGTGTGTCATGCTTGCTCGCTGCACAGGAAATGCACAGGGAGAGACTGAACATGTACAAACCTAAAGGGAAACTGGCTTGTTCGTATACCGAGTGTGTGGTGGTGAACCGAGGCAAAGGTTTGGTAAACTTTTTGGTCGTAAACCGAGTTGTACATGTACCGAGACGTTCATGAACCGTATGTTGTATGGTATAACATCTGCTACCTTTTAAGAAAAGAAAATGCTTTGCAAATAACCCATTTTTTAGTTTGATTTGTTATATATTAACAAAAACACAACAAAGCAGCATTTTTAAATTACAACAATCTGCTGGTCAAAGCCATCAGAACAATGTCCAAGTTTAGTGATATTTCTCTGACCTATACTACAGGTGTACTAAATTCAGATATATACAGTAAGTGTACACTAAAAATGGCAAGATCCGCAAACAGAAACAACAAGACAAAATAGCTTTACATGCACTCACAAAAGATAAAATGTAAAACAATGTTCTATAATAACAATAACAGTGAGTTTAAATTTTTGGAAGTTACATTATAATAGTCAGTTATTTTTTATGCATAGCAGACCAAATAATCTTGTAAATTCTCTTTTTCAAATAACAAATGAAATTTGGGTTTAGGTCTTGTGTTGCTTACAAAAAGTGTAAATTATACTTAATATAAACTTCTGTCGTTTAACCATTTACAGAATATCACACCTCTGTTCATGTATCCAATTCCAGAAATTGCATCATCAACATAAAAAATAAATGGGGGAGAAAAAAAAAAACTTTTTCTGTTTCAGCTTCTTTTACTACAATAATCAAACATTTTAAATTAGTTGTAGTACTTCATTTAAGAAATGAATAATATAGAGTGTAAATACATTTAGACAACATCATAAAAAATATTTAAACAATTCTGTCTCATGAAGTTAGGGAAATGCTCATGCGTTTGCTTTTTGTATATTTGTGAGGATAAAATTACGTAACAAAAAAACAATGTATTTTAATATGTAAATAAGCCATTTACTCCTATTCATCTGGGATTATGTCAAACCTATTGGCATCTTAAATGTAAACATTTAAAACATTACTAGTTTGTTTTTCATATTATTAGCTAACAATATAAATTAATAAGGTTAAACAACTGACTTAGAACAATCTAATTTGCTTACACAGTATGGACCTGGTTCTTCTAAGCTTTAAAATAACGATTAGTGAAAGTGGTTCATAATACTTTGCATTCATCATGACTGTCTCATATAACAAACCAATATACATACAGCTGGAAATAAAAAGCCAAAGCCTACACAGTTCTCTAAATTCTATATTTTATTTTCCAGTCCCCACCACACTACAAAAAAGCCTAATTTGTAGTATTTCTCTGTATGTCCTGTGTAGATGAGAGTAGATGTTCACAGAAAGTTTACATGGTTTTCCAAAAGGATAAATAAAAAGGGAGGCAAACATTATTCAGAAAGGCACCAGAACTTTTTTCCCAAAAAAGTTTTTAAGACACATATCCTAGAAAATGCAGACAGTATCTTTGAAGCTAGTCACTTATTTTCCAATTTACTGATATAATGATATTTGAAAAACAGTAGCATCTTTACTAGGACTAAAGATGGTATATTTTTAATAGAAGAATGTTATTTTATTTGTTTTGCTTGATTCATTCAAAAGTGCTTCACTGAGGGAAATGTTTCTTAACTCTTCAACTAGGGTATGTACCTTACCCACTCAAGCATTACATTGATGAGTTATCAGTACAGTGATATGCCCTTAACAAATTGACCAATTTTGCACCCTTCAATAAAATTTGTTGTTGATGTACTACCCATAAATCAAATCTTTTTTTAATAGAAATCTCTAAAATTAACTAGCTAAAGGTGAAAATATTGCAATGCCATTTTATATTCTTACTAGAAAAATACCCGCGCTTCGCAGCGGAGAAGTAGTGTGTTAAAGAAGCAATGAAAAAGAAAAGGAAACATTTTGAAAATAACGTAACATGATTGTCAATGTAATTGTTTTGTCACTGTTGTGAGTGATGAGTGTTGTTGTCATATATATATATATATTTACACACACACACACATAAACATATATATATATATACACATATCTATACATATACACATATATAATACATATATATATCTACATATATACACATACATATACACACACATAAATACATACACACATACATACATACACACATACATACATACACACACATATATAAACATATATATACATATACATACATATCTACATATATACACACACAGCTATTTCAGATCAGTGCAATACGCTGCTTGTTAAAACGGATAACTCCCGCCTTACGCAAGTCTGCGTGGATATTATGAACTATCGTATTTGTTCAAGTTCTATTTAAATTTTAAATAGAAGGAATTTTTATTTAGTCGACAGAAATATGTTTGGTAGGAATGGTAAAAACAGACAGGAATATTATTCGTGAATAAATCAACTCAAACCTTAAACAACTTATAATATTTTGCTCTCCATAAAAATTTATCCTGTCTAAATTATACAAGTTAGAAATAAAGTAAACGTTAAAAGAACAAACATTCACATTTCTTTACTCTTATGTAATTTTATATAAAAATAAACTTAGATTTTAAATATCCCAAAAGATTTTGCTCTCCATAAAAATATATCCTGTCAAAATGATACAAATTCAAATATGAACATGCTGCATAACAAAACCTAGAAATATAAATAAAATGTGTTCCTTTCAGCAATAACAAATCAAATCATTCAGTTGTCTTTGCTCTTATGTCATTTTAGAGCTGGACGCCTGGCATCTTTTTTTGGCCACAGGTTCGTTTATGTTTGGTGTGAGGTTCTGTGTTGTGGAGATTCTCAGGATGGATTGCAGGTGCTCATCAGTGAGGCGACTCCTGTGTGCTGTTTTGTTAGTCTTTATCACTGAGAAGAGCTTCTCACACAGATATGTGCTACCAAACATGCACAAGGTTCGAGCCGCATGTAGACGGACTTTTTGTTCTTCAAAGTCACCAAAGCGCCGTGCAAACTCAGTGCGCCAGTTTATCAGCAAAGTGCGATTTGGGAACACCGTAGTGACGACTTGGTTTAACATTACTTGGCAACAGGAAAGTGAGGCAAGGTGCACTGGTGCATTTGTGTCTCCCATAAAAGCAGCTTCACTTGAAATCACTTTGTGATTGTGCACGGTTAAAACGTCCGCTGAAGTGTCAGATTCTTATTTAATTATGCTGCTTTCTGTATCTTCTGCATTGCATTCAGGTTAACCTGATGTTTTGTCTCATAGTGCCGCCTTAGATTAAATTCTGTAATTACAGCCACATTAGCTCCACAAATGAGACACACGGGTTTCAGTAAACATATACTCAGCCTCCCATCGGTTTTAAAGGCTCTATTTTCAGAATCAACTTTTCTCTTCAGCATCGTGTGAGCTAGCTTCGCAATAACTTGATTAACTCGTAAGTGTTGGCAAGGCAGCTGAAGCGCTGCATTATGGGATCTGTAGTTTATTGTGTTACCAGCGCTTCATATACCCGGCTTTAATAACAATAATACAGTATATAAAATGATCTCGGGCCGGATATAATTACACGCTGGTCGGATGTGGCCCGCGCCCTTGAGTTTGACACATATGGACTAAATAGAACTTGAAAAGATATATTTTTCAAATGTGATCGCGCAATTCAGATAGAGTTGACGCGACTACAGCCTGCATGCCTCAATAAGTCATCCTTCCCTCGCTCTTACTTTTTACCGCTCATCTAATGAATACACTGAGTATGGCTTTACCAAAACAATCATTGATGGCTAATAAAGTATCCATTATTCGAGTATGTAGATCGGGTTATATATATACATATATATATATACCCGCGTATCGCAGCGGAGAAGTAGTGTGTTAAAAAGCTAGAAAAGAAAAGGGAACATTTTAAAAATAACGTAACATGACTGTCAATATACAGTATTTGTTTTGTGAGTGTTACTGAGTGTTGCTGTCATCAAGGATTTGATTATCATTATTTCTTTCAATCAGGTTCGTATTTGTAGGATGTGTTGTGTTCAAGTTACATTCCGTGTTTGTCAATCGCTGTAAAGATGACAGGTTTCATTCATCGATTCGTTTCTTACTGCATCAATAAACAGCTCGCCTTCTTCTTTATCTGAGACCTGACACACTGCATGCACGGTTTTTTACACTGTCTTCCTTTAGCGGACATTGACTTTTTCCAACATGTGCTTTGTTTTGGATTTATGAATATGCTTGTATGTATCAAACGCTTCATATTTTTTGCTGCCTTTTCAATTGTGTAATTCGGTTTTGTTCAGCGCTTTTGGAACTGTTGCTTTTATCTGTGCACTGCGCCAGTTCACGGAGCCGCCGTGTACATGCATCGAAGGTTCCCAGCTGTGCTGGTGCCATCTCGTGCTATGTCCATGGCTGTATTTAATGTTACCTTAGTCCTGGCACTTAAAACTTTCTCTCGCAGTTTCGCTGAGTTTGTACCAAACACCACCCTGACCATCTCATCTTCCTCTGCATAAGCACAGTCCTTAACCCGTGAATATTTAGTGGAGTTTGCTATTGGATTGCCGCTGACGGACGGCCTTATATGGGCAGGCACTAAATTACAAACGCCAGCGGCAGCCTGTCTATGAACTTAATTTAAAGTGTAGGTTTACATCGTGCTTTGTTTCCGAAGTAGCAGAAGTCATGAATATGGTGGTATATGTCACTCGCTCGCTTCTTATTGTTTCGCTGCCTTCTCAATTATATAATGCATGTTTTCTTGAGCGCTTTTTGAGGTCCTCCGGGTTTTCTATGTACTGCGTGATTACGTAGGAGGCGTGATGATGTCACACGAAACTCCGCCCCACGGCGTTGAAGCTCATCTCCATTACAGTAAATGGAGAAAAACTGCTTCCAGTTATGACCATTACGCGTAGAATTTCGATATAAAACCTGCCCAACTTTTGTAAGGAAGCTGTAAGGAATGAACCTGCCAAATTTCAGCCTTCCACCCACACGGGAAGTTGGAGAATTAGTGATGAGTCAGTGAGTGAGTGAGTGAGTGAGTGAGTGCTTTGCCTTTTATTAGTATAGATGGGTGCTGCAATTCTAATGATCTCATCATTAGAATGCATCTCTTGCTTATTAAGTGTTGGGTCCCAGAAGTCATGCCGAGTTATGTCAAGAACACAACATTTTATAAACTTACTTTTTAAGAGTTATTTACTTCTGAGGAAACGACATTAAATTTTACAAAGTGCTAATGATGCAAGGATTTGATTTTAATTGGGTACAACCCCATCATATTTTAGCCAGTTCCATCACCCATGCAATAAGCTGTACTCTCACTATTAACACCAGAAGCAAAAAGAAACTATGTTTTGAAAGTTTAATCATTTTTCTGTTTTTTGCCAGTTACAGACACTATTTAAGTGTACAAATATTCAGCGGGGAAACATTCACATGGTTGTAGATGTGAAAAAGTAACAAAATAAAAAAAAATCATATAACACAGCCAGCATTAATCTGAAATAATTTAATACAGTTCTGAATCAACAAATACAGCACACAAAAACAAAAAAGGAAACATGCCCAACACACCTAACATCATATATTATTTTAGTCTGTAATTATTTAAAATTACTTCTGCAGAAAAAAAAAAGTTTAAGCAGTGAGAAGTCAAGCAAAATGAAACCTTTTACTGGCTAACCAAAAAGATTACAATATGCAAGCTGAATGCATATTGTAATCTTTTTAGTTAGCCAGTAAAAGGTGTCATTTTGCTTGACTTTTCACTGCATTCATAATGGCTAACACTGTACAACACCATAGCACTACAAAGTTTAAGCATAAATTTATATTTGTCTATTCTGTGTTATATGACTGAATGAAATCACTGTTTTCTGTGGTAGCATAGCTTCATTTTTAGAAGACAGTGTAACTGTAGAAAATATGAAGTGTAGCTAATTTTATACCAAGGCTTATTTGTGTGAGGTATACAACTAAAAGGAAGAAATTAAACCATTGCTCAGGGGAAGAATTTAAACTCATAAATAGTACTGCATTATATACTGCATCAGCACTTTACTAAATATAGTACAAAGAAGACAAGTGAAAAACAAGGGAACATGCATTTTGAAAGTTTGACAGAATGCATTTTGCAGTTGAATGAATGTAAAAAATTCTATCTACCTAAAGAGTGTTTTCTTAAACTGTGACACTAAATACAACAAATGGTTAGCTAACTGAATAATGAAACTTGATTATTTTCCAAAAACACAAATACTGTCATGTTTCACTTTCTGACAATAGTTTAAAGAAAACAGACAAAGCCTTCTTTTGAAGTACCTATAGTTTATCATTTATATCTTTATATCTGGATTAGTAGTTAGCGTAGCCCACTGGCTAGAACTTTAGGAATAAGTCACACGGCTCTATGTTTAAGCAGGTCATTTACTGTAAAGGTGCTTGAACTGCACAGAATACCGAAACAATTCCAATGCAGCCTAATTTTTCATTTGGTATAGAAAGAAAGAAAAGATAAAAAGAAATAAGAAAAATAACTGTAATAACTAATAACAACAACACAAAATACTTAGGTGACTGCTAACGTCCATTATGTGTGTCAAAACAGTTTTGGACAAATTTGTGACAAAACCTTAACTTGCATCATAAATTCTTATTCATACATAATAGCTTTACTTATTTTTATACTATTGTTAGATCTTATTTTTATTCTCATGTGTTGATTAATGAAATATAATTTTAATTCTGAATATCAATTAGAAGTAACTGATTTACACTAATTCCATTGTGGAAT
Organism: Polypterus senegalus; assembly: GCF_016835505.1. Classification (NCBI taxonomy): domain Eukaryota; kingdom Metazoa; phylum Chordata; class Cladistia; order Polypteriformes; family Polypteridae; genus Polypterus; species Polypterus senegalus. The sequence goes on from NC_053158.1 coordinate 67,547,869, forward strand.
TTATGACAATTTGTCAACTGACTGCTGCATTGACTTTATACTTATCTTTACTTAATAAAACTAATATTCATACAGAGAAATGTCCTCATCCCCCTGTTTTTATAATGGCTTACAGAAGTGTTACATCATTTGAATTAGATAAGAATATGTATGTAGAATAATAATAATATCTACTTAACAAAAAATTAACCCATCTAATCGACAAACTATGATGAATTTTACTAAATACAGCTCTTCTTTCCAACACTCAGACCAAACTCCAACTCATCTTTTGAAAACTTGACCAAACCTTATGCTTTCTTCATCTTGCTCTAATGTAATTTCTCACTATATATATATATATATATATATATATATATATATATATATATATATATATATATATATATGCAAGTACTTTTAGGAAAAAATATTAACTTATATAAGACATAAGGATTACTTGATTATACATTCATGCAGTACTAATGTCTATATGAATATTTTTCTGTTTGACCGTTTGTTAGCTGTCTGCGTGATATGTAGGCCTTTGACTTGGGCAATCGAGAATATGAAACATGCTAGAAGTACTTTATAAGGAAATATCGCAAGAGAACATGCACTACAGACAAACTACAGGGAATCATGTTTTTCCCACAACAGCTCATTCCCTAAGGTGAACAGCTTTGCTCACATAATATAACATATCCAAAGCAATAAATAAATAAAGAAAGAAACTTTTTTGAATCTGCTTAATCCAGTTTAGGATCACAAACAGGTTGCTGATCTACAAGGCTGGGACAAGGTGCTAGTCTATTACATAGCCACTCATGCACATAACCACACTTACATTTGCAAAATTTAGAGTCGCTAAATAACCTAACCTGACTGTCTTTGGGTATGTTTGAGGAACCTGGGGTGCCTTACAATAAACTCATACAACCACTGGGAGAATATGCAGAATCAAAAAGGAAAAAAAAGGCACAGAATTCAACTCCAGGGCTCTGGATCTATGAGGTAGCAGAGTTAACCACTTCACACCATAGTGCTACTGAAAAAATACGATAGAAACATCATGCATCCATCCATCCATTTTCCAACCCGCTGAATCCGAATACAGGGTCACGGGGGGAAAAAAAAAACAAAACAAAACAAAAAAAAAACACACAAAATACCTGTCATGACTTTAATGTTTTATTATGTTAACAAACAGAGACTGGCCTGTTTTCACAAGACACAACTTCTTTTATTACAATTTCATTGAGCCTGCTAGGGATGAGATCAGAGCTGAGGCAGCAGTAGTATGAGCCATATGCAAACAATCAGCTTCAGTGTAAAAAGTGTAAAAAGGGCCAACCTGTCAAAGTCACTTGATCACGTTTGTAGAGTGGCTAAATTGAGTGGTCTTTCAATGGATTGAAAGCTACCTAAATTAACATTGACATGAGCAATTATCAATTGGGTCAGCCCTCGCAAACACTGCACTGAGCTAAAATATTACTCAAATGCACTACAGATAAAACAAGATTAGAAGTGTTACCTAAAATGATTTTATTTTGGTATGTCCATGTCATGTGACTTCTAAGAGATTATCTTTTGGACAAGATATTTGAGAAATCAATCCCATATATATAAAAATTTATAGCAGTGTAATGTCGTCTCCTCTAAATCATTCAAAAATCATTGCATAAGTTCCAAAATTAACAAAATTAAATATTGAGTGTCATGTTGATAAGCACTACAAATCTTAAATTTCTGTGCTTTGGTTGAAGGTGTAAACTTTAGCAAATACCTCTATACATGTTAATGCAAACTGTAACTAAATGATTACTATATTATACAATACTGTGCACAATTAAGATGTTGTTTCTTTTTTATCTTTGCTGTTAAGATTGAATTTGCAACTATTCCTACTGTTACAAGGAATAAGCCACACAAACACATGCATCAATATTTATATTATATGGAGGTATAATAAACCCTTACCAAGGTTAGATTTTATTATTTAAGCACACAACATATCCCTCTATTTCAGACACTTTACATTCATATTAAAGCAATTATTCAAGGTTACATAATGTTAAAAATAATGTATGTTTACTAGTATCATAAAATTGAGAAACATCCTTGACTTATCAAAATGAACTTCTGCTAATTTTTCTGTTTTTACTTTTAAACCAAATACCTAGCTGTTACTCTAAATGGCTAACTTTGATACCTTAATTGGTAAATTATACAAAATATTGTCATCATGCTTTGTATATAAGGTAATATGCATTTTTGAATAGGTTTAATCTACTATAAATACTACAGTTGGATATCATTCTGACGGGAGACTGAGAAGCACTGACCTGCTGATGTCATTTTTGCAAACGAAGGAGAAGCAGCTGAGAGTTTTGTGTTTTGTGATGTGAGAGTTAATTAAAAATACAATTTGTTCCTAAAAAATTATATTTTGGTTGCCGCTAAGGAGCTGTGTGGGAATTTTTAAAGCTTTCTTTTCCCTTTAGAAGGGTTTCTTGGTTTGTTTTCACCCACACTGGAGCAAAAGCAGCTGAGGGTTTGGGGGAGTTTTTGGAAAAGCTACTTGTACTTGTACCTGTTATTTGTATTCAAACTAGCTTCGGTAAGGCAGTGCAGTAAAGCAGCAGTAGCTGACACCTGCATCTCTACAAGTAAATAACTGGCGTCGTAGTAACAGAAACAATTCCACATTGGGGAAAAATAAAAGGGCAACAGCTGACTTCAAAGCAGTATAGAGAAGGGCTCAGTAGTATGTAGGCAGGCAGCTGGCGTTAAGGTGGCAATTAGGCACAAGTGCCTGTAAGACAGTAAGAAATTAACTACAGGGTGGTCCAGATCTAATTATGCAGATCCAGATCGTCTGGATAACTTTGATTTTTGCGGGGATGATTCCAGTTCAGCGCGAAGACGATTCTTCATGTCGTCAGTTTAAACACTTCTCGATGATCTGGGATTTTTCGGGTGATTTTCTATGTAATAAACTTAAGTTATAGCATGATGAAAATCGCATAATTAGATCTGGACTACCCTATAGAAGCGGATATAAAGTAAACAAGTTTTTCTAGATTGAACAGTTCTTTGAGGTCAGAAAAGTAGAGCAGTTAAAAGGACGACAGCGCAAGGGTTCATTAATACAAAGGAATACAGATTGTGCAAGTGGAGAGCTTTTAAGAAAGGAATAAGGGGGACTGAAGTACAAGTATGCTCTAGACACAGAGTCTCACACAGTATTTTGCCTTCAGGGTGCACAGGTGGGAGACATCCCTGGAAGGGTTGATAGGCTATTGACCAGAGTCAGGATCCAGTGGTCATTGTCCATGTTCAAACAAATGACATACATAAGGGTAATCTGTCAGTTCTGCAATCCAAATGTAAAGAGTTAGGTGCAACCTGAGGAGCAGAACTGACAAGGTAGTCTTCTCATAAATTCTGCCTGTGCCATGCGTCAGTCCAGGTAAGACTGAAGAGATTAGAAGGTTTAATGCATGGCTAATATCTCAGTGTAGGGTAGAAGAGTATAAGTTTATGGGGCACTGGGACTTCTATAACAGATAGAACTTGTTCCACTGTGAAGGATTACATCTGCACCAGAGGGGTACCAATGTGTTAGGGGGGTCGAGGATTGTTTAAATGAGGGTAATTGGGGGCAGGCAGTTTAGGACAGGCCAGGTTTAGAACTATATGTGAAGGAATAAACAACAGCGTCAAAATAAAAATGCATAGTAATGTAAATTCTAACCAACGTTTAAATGCAAAAGTAAAATAAGTAACATATAAAGAACAGCTTGCCATAACGCTAGAAGTATCAAAAATAAAACAAGTTAGAGTTGTATGTCGCGGAGCAAATTTATGATAATATAGCATTAACAGAAACCTGGCTAAATAACAAAGTTGTGGATGAGTATAATATAGAGGGATACACATTTTTTCAGTAAGGACAGACAGAACAGAAAAGGAGGTTGGGTTTAAGTTTTTGTCAAACAGAATTTTGCGGCCCATCTTAGTGTGGACAAATTATCTTCCTGGAAAGCATTAGGGAAAGTGTGCTATAGACTGCCCAATGCCTACAATAATTTTAATGCACATCTTTTTGGTAATATTAAAATGGCAAGTTTACAGGAGGATATTATAGTCATGGGAGACTTTAAACTACCCAAATATTAACTGAGATAACTTTGCAAATAGCGGAGCACAAGAGAAGGAGTTTTTAGATGTAATCAATTACTGTTTTTTAACACAGCACATTAAAGCAATAACACTGGGTGAAGCCTGTCTGAATATGATATTTTGTAACAATCAGGATAGAACTGAGGGTATACAGGTGCTTGAAGCACTATGGTTAAGTGTACATAATATAATACAGTTCTCAGTGTTTTGAAAGAGTGTGGATGCTAAGACTAAAACTGTTAACTTTAGTAGGGCAAATTTTGAGTAGATACAGCAAAGTCTAAAGAGGTCACTGGGATAGGCTTTTAAGTGAGGAGACAGTAAAAGAGCAATGGAACAGCAACAGTGGAACACTGTATTTGACATGTAACGCAGGACGGGTACATACCTAAATTTGGAATAAGTAGGAAATTTTAAAAAAGCTGCATAAGGCGTATAAGACTAATAACTCTAATGTGAATTGTAGGGGGTATGAGAACATGCGGGCAACCATTAAGAATGATGTTAGGGAGGCTAAAGGCAGTTAGAGAGGAATAGAGCAGATTAGCCAAAAGATAACCCAAAGAGGTTCTTTGAGTATTTTAGTAGTAAATGAACATTCAAGGAGGAGGTGAAATGCATCAGGAATAGTAAATAGTAAAATTAAAAAATTAAAAGTTACAGACAGTAAAACAGCAGATGCTCTAAACTTGCATTTTTCTGATATCGTCACATGTGACGAAGTGGATAACATCCTAGCGGTAAAAGAGACTACTAAGGAGACAATGAGTGATTTGGGAGAAATACAGCTTATATTCAATAGGCTGAAATCAAACAAATCAACAGGAACTAGATAATATTTACCCTCATGTTCTTAGCGAGGTTAGCAAGTACATATACAAACACTTGACACATAGTTTTAGAAAGCACTGTACATTGGGGAAATTCCAAAAGACTGGAAAATGGCAAATATTATCCTATTATATAAAAAGGGTGAATGGGCAGATCCCAGAAACTATAGGCCAGTAAGCTAAATGTGCATTATAGGTAATTTAATGGAAGGAATTATTGAGGATAAGACTGAGCAACGTATGGCAAAAACAGGAGTCTGAACAGTCAGCATAGGGTTCAGAAGTGGGAGGTCATGCTTTAACAATATGCTGGAATTCTATGAGGAAGCACTGGCAGTCTGCTGAAAAATTCCCTGTCTCGGGCAGCCTCATCAAGGGTCGGCAACAGTGTAGGCACGTCATCATATACATGCAAATTCTGAGTCAGTGTTGTACCTACCGTCTGTGTGGGTAGTTCTGTCATATATTGATACTGTACTTTTCAAGTTTCATAGTGGTTCTCAAAGTTTTCTTTGAGATGAACATAAACTTGAGTAGGCGGTCAGTTTAGTTTACACTGAAAGAAAAATTAACAATCCTGGAAAAAGTTAATACCGAAAAGAAGAAAAATGACGTGTCAAAAGCATTTGGAATCGCGCCTTCATCTTCATCTAATGTCTTGTTTTCATTCTGTATTCATACCTGTATTTCAATTAAAAAAAAAGTTACATCCAATGTCTTGTTTTCATTCTGTGTTTATGCCTGTGTATTTCTAGTTAAAAAAAAATTACATCCAATGTTTCAGTTTCATTCTGTACAATTTTCCCTCTAACTGAAGCACATGTGTGCAATATCAATCCAACAGCACCATCTCTGTGAAATAATTAAATAAGCCCCCATATAGTGAAAGAATATGAGCCTTTGTATGTGAGATTTTTTCAGCCTTTATTGCCTAGTTACCTACAGAGAGCAATTCAGATTTGGGCATTGTCACTCAATGTCAATAACAATGCTTGGCAATGACTTCCCAAGGTATATCCATGGCCCCTGGTCCTGAAAGATGGCATACAGGAAAATGAGCTGCAGAGTAATGCACACAGCCAGTCTCTTTTTAAAATGGCTGACTGTGACAACAATGCTTTGCTTTGTGCTTTTTGCCTTATTAAAACAACATGGATACTCTGTTTTGCAATATGTATGTAATCTCAAGATGAGGATCAATATCAATAACATCTTTGGCTTGAAAAAAATTAATTTGGTGAAGTTTTAAGGCTTTACCTAATAATGGGACTATGGTACCTATTACTTCCATCATAAAAGAGAAGAGTGGGATAGTTATTTTTTTTAATTTCTAAAATATACTTCACTTTAGAATGCAATTTCATGTAGCAAATTAATATATACCATGACTGTGAAGAAGCAACGTCTACTTGACAAATACTATTTATATTCCATAATGTCCTTTAAGCTTATAAGAAGCTCACCTGGAACAGCAAAACCAGGAACCACTCCTTGAGACACACCTGGGAAGGGTGTTAGCTATCAAGTGCATGGTGGCTGATGACATATAAAGCTCATGACACATAACCCAAAAAAGCTATATGTACTCACCACCCAAGTGGCAGAGGGTGAAAGTCAAGTGGAATGACAGTCAGTGGCAGACAAAGAGTATGATAAACCTGTGAATATTAGGCCTTGGCAATTGTTTAGCACTTGGTATATGGAATGCTACTTTTCTGTCAGTGAAGAAGCTGGAACTTATGTGGGATATTGACAAATACCAGCTAAATAGTCATCCCTATATACAAAGAATTGGCTCTGAAACCAAACATCTTAATCAAGGACCGTCTCTCTCTGGAGTTGCCTCAAAGGATAGGAATCAGTTGGGAATAGGGTGACTCATCAGATGTTTAGGTTTGTCTGATTGTTTCTGTGTATGCATTTAACTATTCAGAGGACCATGCCTTTTTGGAAGCACTGGATTTGGTGATCAAATTGGTACCATCTACTGAGAGACTTGATAGAAGTCAAGGGGACATTACAGAAATACCTAGAGAATTGTGCTTGGGAGGAATGGCCTACCTGAACTAAACCCAAGTGGTACATTAGTAATGGATTCATGTGCTAGTCATGGATAGTCCATAACAAGCACCATTCTTGAGCAAAATGTTTTTCACAAGCTTACATACTACAAGAGCACCTTGGTCCAAAGGGTTAGTACTATGATGCTCACTCTCTTTGACACAGTTTGAATCTTGGCAATACAGTAAAACCTTATTACAGGTAAAGCAGAACCACTGCTTCTCCAGACTGACAGAGGCCAACTGAGGTAGTTTATGAATGTATAGGAACAATGATGTCCCCTTGGCCCCTCACATTTTAGGTGTACAAGGCACAACAAACTAGAAGATGACTGACAGACAAACCAATGACATACTAGAGGGATTATATTTTTATTATATTTAATGTATAATATTATACAATATTTTATTGTCCTGGGAGTGTTTGTAGTAATGTGTTTGGGATAGGAATGTCTGGTGAGCCCAGATTGGTGTGTTGCTACAGCAATCCTCAACAGGAAAAGCAGAAAGAAAATGATGATAAAAATATCTTAAAAAAAAATAGTCTGACAAATCCACAAAATACATAAATAAAGAGAAAAATTAAATATCAATGCTAGGAAATACAAGAAGACTTCCTAATACAGCAGGGCAATAAACATTTAATTTACTGCAGTTAGCTGTTTATTCTAAATATCACCTATGCATAACTAAAACTATCTAATGAATAGCCCATCCAAACATAATTTCCAACTCTGTTTTGTTTGTACAGCATATATTTTGACTTTTTTCATGATCTACTGTATGCTTTCAGTTTTATGGTACTTTTGCCCTAATTTGTTTGGTTGCTTTCTGACAAATGTCAAGATTTGCATTCTTATTCACTATTATGTTTATCTGGCATTTTGCCATGTCTTTCAATGGGCTATACTCCACTAAGAATTTGACTAGATAACACTGCATGTTTAATTATATTTTATGCATAAAAGTAATACACAAGAGGGGTATTTTGCTTCTGCAAAATAGCTGTAGAATATCTGCAAAATATTCAAATCCACAAGACAAATGACAATGCTGTGGAAAGCACATATTAAACAACATAAATAAATGTACAAAACTTTGGTTACTGGGAGAGAATATGACTTGATGTGTGAAAGGGATGAAACAATACACATACGAAAATACTATAAATATTATTATAAATATATGTACTACAAATATGTATTCCTGTTTATATTTATAAAAGATGATTTAGTAAATCAAAAGCAAGAACTGATGCCACACAAAACTTGCTTTTCAGGTACCAATAAGGGTTGCTGCCTCTACTATTTTAAAGTTTACGCTTTCTCCTTCTGTTACCCAGGTTTCCTCTCACTCCCACTATATCATATTGACTTCAGGCACTAAACCAACCCTATGTGAGTACTGAAATACTGTATTGGTGTGTATAGGAACAAATTCCTCTCAATGAGTTATGGAAGCACAAAGGTACATTTCCGCAACAATACTGATGGTTAACTTGGGGAGGTCTTTTTACAGAGGCAAATATATAATATAAGGCATTATTGACCATCATGTATTTAAGAGAAGGAAAATTCATATTTTGAAATAGATAAATGTAGTTTAGTAAACTTCTTCTTAAAAGCTTATCTAGGAGGAAAAACCCTTAGATTTCAAACAATCTGAGAGGCAACATGAGACTATCCCAATTAGTTTGTCATGTGTCTTATGGTAAAACCCAGTAAAACTTAATTAAACTTAAGTTATACACTCATCTAATGGATGCTGTCCCATCTGGCAGGGGATGGCATGTGAAGCCCCAAGGTCATTAGACTTCATAAAGTGTATTCAGTAAGTATTAAGACTCCATCAATATTTGCACACTTTGTTATTTATTTGCAGATTTAGTTTTAAATGGATAAATTTAACACTGTTTCCCATCAATCTACACTTATTAAACCACACTGACAAAGTGAAAACATGTTTTCAAACATGTTTTGCAAATTTATTAAAAATAAAAATAAAACATATATTTAAAAAATCTGATTTATAAAACCTGCTCTACTCACCTTTCTACACAATTTACTTTAATAAATTAAAATCATCATATTTTAATGTGTGCAGTGAAGTGCTCCGAATACAATAGGAAAACCAGACATTGCTTCAAATTGACTTTTTTTTTTTTTTTTGCAAGAAACATGTTTTATGTAAATACACCTACACCAAACAAAAACTTGACGCAGCGTTCCGTCAGTCAATTAATGGAATCCAGCACAGCATGGATGATGAAGTGAATGTTGGCAGAGATATTTCTGACCTGTTGGCCAGTTCTCTGACAAGTGACAACAGGTAGGCTATATAAACTGATGAAAAACCAAAAAAGTTCTTTAGTGCTAATACACTGCATTGGCCCTCTTAAAATGGAACTAAAATAGAGTCTGTACATTATATTCATTATTTTTGAGGTTAAATATGTTTGTCATTATAATAATGGTCCTGTGACATGAATTATAAAATGGATGAGTCATCATTTAGCTGGCTTGGCTGCATTCCCATACTTGATCATGTGTGTCCCCAAGATATCTTATTAGGCAATATACAGTACAAATATTCCAAAATTCAACAACCTCAGAAATCTCAGATTCTTCTAGTCCCAGGCATTTAGAGATATTCAAGCTGTATTTGCAGATTTAAAAGAGTCATTGAGTGAAGAAGTTATGCAGAAACCCATGAAGACAAAATTCTGGTAGCGAAAACCTATTACCCATATATATGAACGTTATGTATATATACATGTCACCATCACTCAACAGTGAGAAAGATGACAAAATACTATGAATATGTTAAAGTCGAATTTGGAGGAGTATAAAACAGAATATTAATGGTAAAATAACAAAATAAAAGTGCATGAGAACAGTGGTAGAATAATCATTGTGAAAAACATATGTTGAAAATGTACAAAAAGTACAGTAAAGGATAGACAAGGCCAAAGTTAATTGAACTGGGAAAAGTGAAATCAGGAGGGAAAACTGTATCAGTGAATTTCAAATTAAGGAAAACAGTACAAAAAACCTAGATAATGTACAGGCAGGGAGAAGATGAAGGCCTCTCCCATCAATAGAAAAAGACTAACAAGCCGTAAAATAACTTACAAATAATGAGTCAGAATGAATTAGTGGAGGAGACATGACTAGTTGTAGAAAAGGGCAAATAAACAACAAAAGCCTTGTACAGATTGTTGATGCAAAAGGAGGAATTGAAAAGTAAATCTGGTTTATGGAATATGAAAAGATATCTGATTGAGTTAACTAGAAGGTCTGATGAAGAAGATGTAATGTTTAGGACTAGACCAAAAACTACAAAAAAGCTACCTGAATAATAACAGAAGGATTACTATAACAGCCAGAAGGAAAAGAAGGGAAACTACAGGAAATACACAGTGGACATGAAAGGCATTTTCATTTGCAGATACAAGCTAAGTACAAACTATGGTGATAAAAACTAAAAATGATAAAGAAAAGATTGTGATAATGTGCAAACAGTTATGCCAAATCAAGCTACCTTGGCAATCTAAATCATAGAAAAAACAAAAAATGAAGAAAACAGATGGAGGAAGAGGCATTTAAAAAATAAATGAGCTCTTGAGATGTGAGAATGTGAAGAAAAAATGGTTAAGAAACTAGTGTGGAGTGGAGTGCTTTATCAGTTGGAAACAGGAGTAATGAGGAAGGAAGACATTAAACAAAAATGGCATTTTAAATATGGCTTGTTGGAAACAACATAGAAGAAAAGAAAAAGACAAAGGCTAAAAGGAAAGTTATAATGGAGATCATAAAATGGAACAGTTGATTCTGGGGACAACATGTAAAGAAGACAATGGATACTGGGTTCTAATGAGATCTCACTGTTCATATTATCCATTGCTGCCAAGGTACTTTACCATATGAACATAAAAATGCATTATCAGTTTTTTAGGTCTATGTAACTAAATTACTTATTCTCAAAATACTAATTTCTATACAATACAATTTCTATACAACACCCAAATAAAATGTGGGTAATAGTAAATTTATTTATTATGAAATACCCTTTACACCAGAATGTAATAAATAAAATGGCAGTTAAATCAGGAAAAAATGCATAATTAAATAAAACTCATCATCATTTATTTTGATTCAATAATGTAGTTACTTTACATTTTATATTTATATTTTATATTTAAAAATGCCTTTTTTCATGATTTCACCAGTTGTCAATCATGAGTTTGACAATTTTCCTGTAATGATTTCCTTACAATTAATTTTCTGTGATTATGAGCTGTAAGCCCCCAAAGATTTTAAGCACTACTTTAAACAGTCAAAAATACTGAGGCAGCAGATTTGCAATAGTTAGTTTCGGAGATGAAACCTACAGAGATAACATATGGTAACGTGTAATGAACAATGAGCACATTTAATAAATGATAATAAACAGTACTTTAAACGCCTAACAACCTGGTTACACTTGTTCACTGTTACAATGCACAGGAAACACTTCATAAAACAATAAACAGACAATGAGAACATGACACAGCTTATCTCACCCAGTTCCACCCCAGTACGTACGTAACACTGCTTTACAAATTGCCCCTTCCCAAGAACAGCCCACAACACGGGGCTGCTACTGATCCTCCCTTTCAAAGTCCTCACTTGTCTTCCTGAATGTTTTTGAGGCTTGTGGAATGCTGGGGCTCTCTTTCCCTATCTAACAGATTGTCACTAAAGCATTTAGCCCCATCAATCTGAAGAGAAGTCCATCGGCCACAATATGGTACTATTTTAACACATATTGATACATTGGGAATGCTCAGACAGTACTCTTCAAAATATTCATATTAATGAAAAGGGTCTTGGTAATATAAAAACTGAGCATAGTGTCCGCACAAAAGGTCATTTGGAAGTACGTCACCTGGAATTTAACAGAGTCAGACATTCAACATTAATGTGCATGCCTATGTGATTTCATTATAGGTGGCTTCTATGATGACATGGTTCTTTTAAACTGCTAAACTACTAATGATGTACCACATCATGAAGAGCACTTATCCATCTGAGTATTTCCTATACTATCATCAATTCACCTGAAAATAACACCACATGTTAAATTATATTTTTCTGTTTCATCTGCAAAAGTAACTGTCTCAGTCCTAACTGCCTCCATGGCTTTACCAATTGCAATTTGGAATACAAGTGCCATTAAAAGTGTTTGATAGCCTATAACCTACAATCTGACAAAAGTAACTGACAAAAAAGGAATAGGTACCAATAGGAATAGGTTCAACCTGTCTTTGTCTTGACTGACAAGTCATGAAGCCATAAAGAAAAATGCACTTTGAAATAAACAGTGCTGGCATTAAAAAAAAGTTTCTGTAATTATTATGTGATCCTTATTTATCTGTTTTTCTCAATTTAATGACTCATTTATATATGCAGTACTGCTGTACATCTTCCAGTGATTACTATTCATAATTTCCATCTTATTTACTTCAATTTGTCAAAAATTATATTTCATAATTTATAGCTCATACATTTTCAAAGAAAATGATTATGAAACAAACATTCACTGCTATGCTTTCCAATATAAATTACAATACCAAAGGCAAAACAAAAAAATCTAAAGCTATCCACATCCAAACATCAACGAACCAAGCCAACAAATACAGTATTTTAAAAACAAAAAAGGATAGAACAATTAATTATTAGATAGATTACATGCATATATTTTCAAAACCACTTAATGAATTTGAGGGTTCTATGGGGCTGGACACACTGCAAAGCTCCAGTCAAATTACATGGTCCACTCACATAGGTCACATACGTTCATCTTTCTACAATTAAAAATCTCCACATAATATAACATGCACATCTTTCAAGGATATGAGGTGAAAACTGGAGAATCTGGAGGAAAACACATGTGGACATGGAAAAAAATTTTCAGAATTTTACATTGACAAAAACACAGTGCAGGCCTAAACCCTAAGCACCCCAATCATGGGAAAGGTGCTATATAAATAAAATGTATTATTATTATTATTATTATTATTAGGTAGCAGCACTAAACACCATGCTTCTGACTTGTCCAACAGAAGACACAACTCATGTAAATAAACCTACAAATTAATTGTAAGTTATTTAATATTTCTGCATTATAATGAATGATAAGTCAGAAAACTATAAAATTATAAACAATAGGAATTGTTTTATTTAAGAAGGTACAAACTGCACTACCCAAGTGGCTCTGGTACGGAATGGACAAAGACCACCTATAATCTGAAAAGGACAGACTTAAGACTGCATTTCCCAAGTACCCACTGTGCAGAAGAAGAACAATTATTTTCAGAAAGGAATTTTAAGCATGTGTGTTTCAATACAAAATAACAGTTCTGGGATTTTATAGAAAAAAAATACATTATAAACGGAGAAGCAGTTGAAATGTGGATTTAACATTTTTTATAGCTTTAGAGATATAAAATAAAGACACAATTGAAATCTGGATTTAACAGATTTTTTTTGTTATACATCTTTGTGAATTTAATATGAGATACTTCATCAAGCCAGACACCCTAAAACAATCACTCAAAATGTGCATGCTTTCCAATTTAACTTGGTGTTGAGCTTCTTTGTGCCTGTTGCATTGGAACAGGCTGCCACCTCAAAATGCAAAGCTAAATTGTAAATGCCATGTCTGGAAATGACACACTGGAAGAATTTACAGTATAATTCACAGCATGCTTAGGACTGCCCTGGAGATCCTCAGGAGAAGCTGCAGTCTAGTGTGGGGAAAAGCAAGTCTGGTCTATCATGCTAAGTATTTTACTCTTGTGGTGTTTGCTGATGCCAAACTGATTTAGGAATTAAATGGGCAGACAGATGTCTGAAATCCTAAGATATATGAACAAGACAATGATATATTTTTTAAGATTACACCCTGTTTTTCATTACATAGATGGCAATGTTTACCACTGTATTTGTTAGGATGACTATTAGCAGTATTTACAATTAGGCTGATAAGGTTAATAAGTGTAAATGCATTCAATGGAAACCTTTAATGTTAATCAAGTTATATAGAATATATCTGCAGCATCTATTATTATTTATCAGAAATACAGTAAAAGAACAACTACGTTATTATAATAGAATTCAGAGTAAGTAATTGCTTCAAATAATAATGGTTTTTATTTAAACCACAATTCGAAAAAATACAATGCATACTTTAAGAAACACTTCAATAAATGTGATACTATAGTATATACTACGAACACTAAGGATTTCTAAATAAATATTTACCATGTGAATGATGTACAGATAACAAGCAGACATCCATTGCATAAAAATTCACTTACAAACTAGTAAAATTAGAGACAAGAGTGAAGGCAGAAATTTGTTATGTCACTAAACATGACAATTTAATTTCTAAGCATTTGCAAAATATTCCCCAAGCATTAAATGCAACACAAAAATACAAACTTAAACAATATACATTATATAAACAAACTGTCTCCCGACATCATGTATGAAACTGTCACATTTTTTTTATTGAAGGCTATACCTAATAAACTTTTTAAAAACGGTTTTACAATTACCAGGCAATAACAGTTACATATTGTGAACAGCTAGAGAGACATGAAAATCCTAGCTTTGTACCATGCCATAATGTCTGAATGGTAGATATTCATGGTACAGTTCCTTTACAACACTCATCTAGTCCTCCTTTATGCTTTGTAAAACTGGTCCAGAACAGCTTCAGGAGTACCAATATGACGACATTGTGTCTATAGAGATGAAAACCTTGCAAACCTTAACGGAAATAAGAGTCAACTCAGAGCACTGTATGAGGAATGCATAGTAACACACAGTAAGTTACAAGACAAAATAATGCATTTCAACTAAATGTAGGAAAACCTCTACAAATTAAAAAGATAGAATATCTAAAAATCTAGTAATTTTCACTGTAATAGCCAATCCCAACAGCAAATGTGTAGTTCAGGAATCTGACCCTGAGAGAATTCTGATTTGCAAAAAAATCTAAGGGAAACTTTTAAAAGGATACCTTGAATAATAAGTGTAACCTCTATGAAGAAATCATGCCAGCTAGAAATCGGAGGACTAGTTGTAGTGATGAGCATACAATATGATCCAATCTGTGCCTTAAATTATTTATTTTCTTTTTTTGTTTTTTTAATTATGTACTAAACATAGTTGTTTTTTTTTCCCAGTAACAGCAAGTACACTACAGGAATAAAAATATGGAAACTGATTTTAACAAACAAAAGCATACAAATATAATGAAAAATTCAATGTGACAAAATAACAGTAAACAGCTACCATTTTTTCACTTAGAAATGTATTAAAAAAGAAAAACCTGTTATTTGAAAATTAGTTAAGGAAAAGGACAGAAATCAAGGTTAAACAATTGCTCTTACTATGATAAACAATATCTAAAAACTATACATTTCTCATATATCATAAAAGTAAAATTTTATAATGAAAAGGAAAAACAACTTAAAAATACAGCAGGCAAATAAATGCTATTTAGGCATGCTCACAAAACCCTAGTATTATTATTAATAAGGCCTGTATGAGAAAGTTATGGTGGCATGGATCAAGCCCTTCGGACATCATTTCCATTGAATAAAACCTGTGACGTGCCCTCACTTTATCACATCTGTAAAAGGACAAATAATGCAGAAAAGCTACATCGCAGAGGATTTGGTTTCACAATTAAAAGGAAAATATTTGTAATTAGCTCACTTAAATAAAAGATAAAATGGTAGCTAGGAAGGGGCAGAATTACTGCAGCAATGAGAAAAAAATCATAATTACAAAAAAACACAGACATAAGCTCTTCATACATTATTTTCGTATAGAACTGCACTAACCATACTGAGGCTATGTGTGAGTTTTAATTAAAGGAACACTGAACCGAGAAAGTATTTTTTTATATGTGAATGTTTTACATGTAATATGTAGTGGTGGCCAAAAAACATTTTTAATCTCATGTTTTCATGCAGAATTGAGACAAAGAAGTTTACGACATAACAGAAGGCAAAAATGACCATTGTACAATGGCAAATGCTGTGAAACGCAACCACTGAAAAAAGCAAACCAGACCTCAATATACTTGTGTTGCATTATCCACATGTCCAAATATACAAAATGCATGGTGGAATATGTAGAACAAAACTATGCAGTTATTCTGAATATACTTGTATTTGATTGCTGTGGACAATACTTACATAATGTACATTCCAAATATGTATAGTTGTTACAGGTGAAGTGATTAGGACTTTCACTTCAAACACTACAGAAACTGTCTGGGGTTCTATCTGTGTAATTTACACATTGTCAGTACCTATTTGCATTCTTATCTGGGCACTTTGACATTTCAAATATGCACTGGTTAGCAACTGAAAATTTTAAGTATATTCTGTAAATGACTGGTGCTCAACCAATATCAGGTACACATAGTGTTCATAGCTAAGAAAGTTTCAGCTGCAGTAGCATATTCAAACTAGACTGAGAAACAAGCTGAAGCAGAGTTTACCATTCAGTTTTAAATGCCAACAATTAAACCATAGGAGAATCCTTTAACTTGGTCATGTAAACATTTTGCACAATTTATGCTGATAATCAGACTCTCAAAATTACCTATGCATTTGTCTCTTAATCATAACATCATAGTACATTTTCATGAGACAAGAGAATGTTAAAATGCTATTTTGATCTGAAATTAGATGCATCATAAAAAAAACAAAAGGTTGATCAAACTGATTCCATGGTTTAAGTTTTTTTTTTTTAACTTTGGTTTTTGAATCTTAATCTTTATATTGCACCATACCAAATAAGCAGACTGACATATAAGTGATTAATTTCAACGTCATTTTTTCCATACTTAAATAATTAGTAGATTAACTAAATACATACACATACAGCTAGCTCAGAGTAATTCCTTATGCTACACATGTAATGTTATGTTGCATTGTATAAGGGGGCTGAAATGTTTAGATTTTTTGATATCTCCTAATATGCTGCAATGGTTGTTCTGTCTTTTTTTGCTATTAAACTTTTGTTAAATAAAACTAAAAGTGCACATAAGTAGATACAGACTAACTTTATATTGTGATCAAGAGTTAGTACTGTTTATACTGTGGCGAATAACTCATTATACTCAAGCCTGTTTAAACCTATAATTTTACCCAAATGTTACTGAGCCAGTTAGTCAGCTTCTTGGGCTGACTTTAACACCAAATTTGCATGTTGCTTAGTATGCAGCGCAGGTCAACACATTAGGTACTAAGAGCAAATTAATATGTTACTAAATAATTGGAGAAGAAAGACCATGAAGGCAAACTGACTACAGTATATTCATTTTTATTATACTAAGTTTCCTTTTTTTAGTTTGTTTTTTTAAGAGGATTTATATATCCTTTTTCATTCTGTACTTAATATTTCATAAAAAGCTTGCTATGATGCCTATCACATTTCTGAAATGTGCAAAGCATCAAAATGAAATATTGACCTTTTTTTTTTTTAAAGACACACTTAGAGACTATAAAAGATCATATCACAATGCATTTACAGACAGATAACAACCAGACTTTACTAATTCTTGTGCATCAAAAAGTGTGGCTTTACATGCAATCAGCAAAGAAACTTATTGATGAAACAATGTAAAAAGAATGTTGCAAATTTCTTTGTGTGCTGTCATGGGGAAAAAGTTACCATATTCTGTAGATAATTTTGCAGAATTTATTGCAGAACTCCACAGCACAAAAAAGTGCAACACTTACTTTTGTAAGACATGGCAAAACTTAATCTCTTATAGAATGGTGCTCAAGATTATTGAGTAGTGAGAAAAGCACAGCATAAATGTAAATTATTATTTTTATTATTATTAGGTTTTGTAAATGACTAGCATTCCTTTTCCATGGCTAGTTAATGCTCCAGGAGAGGTTTTGCCTCTCTGTAATCTAATCAGGGAAATGCAGTCTAGAAAATGAATAAACGCCGACATACTCATCCACAAAATCTTGCATTATTCTAAGGCTCTGTCTAATCCTAAACACAAAGGTAACTTTGGATTTTGATTCACTGTAAAGTTTAACCAGATTTTATAAGTACAGTATCATACAATTTCCACATTTTTCCTCTATTCAGAATTTGGAGCAGGTTTTATGTGTGCGTTTATATACACTATATTAAACTTTTTTCATATAATTTCAACTTCTTTTTTTTTTTACTTTTCGCAAATGCATAAAGAAATAACATTTGGAACATGAACTTGATTACTTTATATTTATAGGATTTGTAGTATTCACTGATATTTTTTTATTCAAAAAAGATATAGCAAAATACTAAGCAACTTAAAAAAGTGAGTTAAATAAAATAATGCCAATGACATTTTTAAACCAGTCATCTATAGGGTGGTCCAAATCTAATTATGCAACTTTTAATGCAATGCAGGAAAACAATGCAAGACAAAAGAATTGTTCGAAATATCTTGTAATAAAACGAAAATGGACTTACATTGAATTAATTCACTGATTTTCCATGTAATGTCACACTTGTCCTCCATTCAGTTGTGAATTCTCTATGTAATAAACTTAATAAGTTATAGCGTAATGAAAACTGCAAAATTAGATCTGGACCACCTTGTAGATTCTCATTATATGAGCAAAGGGATGAATATGTTTTCAAAAAGTTATTCAAAACGTATGTGCTATACCAATTTGATTTTGAGTTGCAAAATTACTACACTTATGTAATTACATTCACAAAGAACTAGCTCCTCCAGTCTGCCTCTAATATCTCAATATTTTGTGTACTTCCTGCCGAACACCTGATCCAAGGACATTCTTGTATAAAGAAGCGCCATTCTAAGGAGTGGGCCTCATGTACTTTCAGGTAAAAATAGAACACATTCACAACCATAACTACAGTATCAGGGGATATAAACAGTTGTATTGCTTAGTCAATTGCTGTGTTTTTTATTCACAGTAACGACAAGTAATCAAATTACATTATTGTTCTTTTACAGCATTTTTAAGTAATGTTAAGCTGCTTCACTGCTTTCAATCAGTGAATGTAGAAATATTTTTGGGGTGTGTAAGCTGGGAATGATAGGATCTTCTTACATTGACAATTAGAAAAACAAACAAGGACAGTTTGCAATAAGCCACTGAATATTTCTTTTGTATCAGAAATTTCTTAGGTATCAAGTAACTTATGTAAAAGTACAAAATTTTACATAGACAAACTATGAGAGACAGACTTATTGATAGGGCATGGTGATCCAGTGGCAACCACTGCTGCTTCATAGTTCCCAACTCCTGGATTTGAATCCAGGTCAAGGTACTGTCTGCATGAACTTAGCAGTTTTCCCAAGTCAAACAAGTTTGTATCAGTGTAGTTTCATTTCTCAAAGATGCTGTTATGTGAAACAATGACTCTAAATGGTTATGACAGTAGTGAATGTGGGTATGTGCGTGACTGTTCCTTTGATGGAGCTGGCATCCTGTCCAGGGTTGGCTGACCCTGAATTGGGTTAAGTAGGCTTTAGAATAAATACATGGATACAGCACAACAAATACATGCACTTTTAACTTGGAGGTTATGGTCATGCCGTCTTTACTTTCAGTTCTAAAGTAGATTTTGTGTACTGTGAAAGATTCATGATTCACACCAGACTTCCTACAGCAACTGCTTCCTTAATTAGAAAAGAATGTAAAAAAAACTGTAAGGAAAGGAAAACTATTATAATTTTACATCTCCCAAAATAATTATAACTTTATTTCTGTCTTTCAATGTTTTCCTTTATTGTAATTAAATAACAATGCAAAAGCAAACAGGCATTTTAAGCAACTGTATAATATTAATGTATGAATAATATGTTACTGACTGCATGAGTATTACATGAGTGCTGTTTACATCCCAGCCACAAGACAACATTTTATCTGCCTAAGAAGGAATGAAACAAAATATAAGAAGATGGGAGGCACAGCTTAAGACTACACGTGTGTATATATGGATTAAATCAATAGCAGCAGAGAAGCATTAACTGAGATGATAAATAGCAATTTAAAATGAGCTGAACATAAGATGTTTGATTTCCAAAGTTTGTATTGAGAGTCAGAACATTCCTCCAGATACAGCCATTTTAAGTTGCAAACCAAAGACATGCACTTCAATTCCAAAGACAAATACATTTTGGCAAAGTATGTGTAGGTAACCTTAAAGTACATAAATGTTTATATGTGATCATGCTTGTTTCTGTTCTTGTGAGCCAAGCTTTTAACAGGGGTGTCTTTTCAAAACATGGTGGGTGTGTGTCTTCTGTGTTGTGCAGAATGATTTGAAGTGCGTAGAACATACTTAACAATCACCACCCATACTAATGACTGCCAAGCATGTTTTTCCAGTGTTTACATTCCTTTTAGGTTTGGTATCATTATTTGTAATATGAATAGGCTAAAAAAGAAGTAAAAAACATCAACAAACATAATTTATTATATAGAACACTGGGCCATAAGTAGAAGTGCACTTAATAAAGAATAAAATAAAGTCAATGTTTTAGTGGCAGTGGTGTTTCATGGCGGATGCTCCCTGGAGTTTGATTGTTCTCTCTGTTTTTGTGTGGACTTCCTGTGGTTGCTCCCTCAGTGTAAATACATCAGGTTAGGTGAACTGGCCTTGGAATGATGGCCTGTGTGTGTGTGGTGTGTGTTTGCACTGGGATGCACTGGCACCATGTCCAGGAGCTGTTCCTGCCTTGTGCATGGTGATAGCTGGGATAGGCTTCAGCTGCCAAGAAACTCTGCCCTGAATAAATAGATGAAGAAAATGGATATATGGATAAAGTGAACTTTGTCATTGGGAGGCACTTGATAACAAGTTATCTTAAAATTTAAACTAAGCAATATTCAAGCCTAAGTCAATTGATACAATTTCTTAAAACTTGGTAATAAATTTGATTATATTTGAAAATGTAATTCTGACAGCATTCCATGCAATTTTAACATTACTTGATTTATTAGCATAAACATAACCTGAAGCCAAATCATAAACTAAAATAAAAAAGATTCCAGTTCTAAAAAAAAAAAAAAAAAAAAAAACAAAACCAAAGCTGAGCTACGAGAGCAAGCCAGATAAGTCAACAGTCCATTAAAGTCAATCTCATGCATATACTCTCTATAGCATAGAGACATTTTAAAAACACTAGTCAATGTTATTATTCATATATCTGGGATGTGACAGTGTAATGTATTTTATAATAAAGCTTTCATTTTGAAATGCTGTATGCATGAGTCATAATTTGTTCCATTTGGATGTTGTACTTAGATGTGCGAGTCTGTTAGTTAACAGAGTTTTTCTATTCTGTGAATAATACAATAAACAAGGATCTCCTTGTAATCACTGTTGTTAGCAGCAGACAAATGATATAATAGTATAATACCTGGGGTATGCAAACAGAAGTAAGATGTTTAAACCCCGCCAAAAGAATGACTAGACCTGGCTTTGAAACTAGTACTGTGAGTATATCGTGCAAAACACAGAGCCACTGTGGCTTCCACAGAGATTTTATGTAATAGGTAATTATTTAAATATTCCTAAAACCCTTAGTCAATGTCTGAAAGTCCTAAAAACTAATTATCCACACACTACTTGCTTTAAAATGTTTATATTTAAAACATTGAAGAAAGGAAATGTTTTAAATTCAATCTTTCTAGAATAGATTCCAAGACATCAAGTGATGTGTCTATAGTATAAACAAATTGTCTCTCCCAAAAAAAAAAACAAATAACAAAAAAAAAAAGTAATTGTAACAGACTAGTCATCCCAGTGAATCAAACTTATGTCCTTAAGTCTCTGAAGCAGCATTGCTAGTCAAGATGCCACCATGCTGTCCAATTTTATTATGATACAAAATTCAAATATGAAACAGAAGTTTTAACAACATGAGTTTTTTAAATCTAAAGACAGGATTAGTTTAAACAATCACACAAATTTACCTAAACATACTCAAGGAATGATAATTTAACAAAATGTACAAATTTATTTGGTATTAACTCTTAGCTATCTGAATCACAGTTCAGTGTATTGCAATTATTAGTTTAAAACACAACAAATGAAATGTACTGTATCCTAAGTACAAAAATTAAACTTAAAATGGGAACCTATAGTATCTCTAAAAAAAGCACTACATTGGTATATTGCCAAAAATAATTTATGCAATTGTCTCAATATAACAGTACTGTTCCTTCCATCCAGTTTCATGGGAAAGCAGAGCTTATTTAAATTGTAGCAGACCCATAGCAGAAAGAACAGCACTGAAAAAAAAAATAGTAACACATTTGTTTATTTTAAGGATTACATTACTCTTATAGTCCTTAAATTTTTTCATTCTATACAATTGCGTAAATTATAGTATTAGGTTTTAAAACTGTTGAATATCCAAGTGATGTGTTAAAATCAATAGTAACCTATACTCAATAGTGGCAATTTGAAGAGTTTCAAATATTTCATTTAACATACAAAGTGTAGGAAGTAGAGTACCACATTTAAAAATACTTCCAGGTTTAAAATGGGTGACTACTGCATTTACTCAATTTTTAAATATTTTGTACAATTTAATCACAAAGATACATTCAAGATGTGAACTATACTCTGCCTAAGAAACAGCACAACCAAAATAAAATGCAGAAAAGATGTGAAGATATATGCTGTTGCATTTCTGCCATAGTCAAAAGCTGCACAAAGCTCACCTTCCACCAAAGGAGCGTTGCGTGTCCTCTGTTTCACAGCTTTGTGAGATCACCACTCTCTTTGCTTGTGGAAAACAGCAGTTGTGGGTAAGACAGCTTTGTGCCATGTCTAGTCTGAACAATTTTGTTCTGGGTGAGATGGAAACTATCTTCATACTCTTCATAAGTATTTCAAAATACAGTACTTTTCAAACTTTACAAAATAAACAAAAAAACATCAAATCTTCTAAGACAAATACCACTTTTATACATCTTGTCCTGGTTCACTCATATTAAAATAAGTAGGTGTTTTACATAGGTGTTAACAATTTTTGTATTCTTAAAACCATCAAATTTCTTGTTTTTTTCACACAAAGTAAATCTCCATAAATTACTAGATATCCTGATTTCGGAAAACGGATTGCTAGGATACTTGGTTCAGGCTTTGTTCACACATGTTCTCGATTCAGCAGTTTACTGGTAAATTCCAAGCATAGCCTCATGTGTGAAAGAGGTTTGTGTGACCCTGACCAAGCCATTTAACCTACTTGAGCCCTTACTGTAAAAATGCAAATATTTGGAATACAAAAGTACACTATTTCTAAAGTACAGTACCTGATTTGCTGTGGGGAGGAAAAATAAAATACATTTCAGTCATTTGCCTCTGCATTGATAACTCACTCATTTACCCTTAAGCATGTGTATTACATGCATAAATATTTATTCAGTTTTTTGGAGAAAATAAATGTCTTAAAAATGTTTCAGTCTTTCAATCTATTATCCCAATTACAAAAATATATTAAAACTATGCATATGTATTTAAGGCATTATAGATCTGTCATCTTAACATTTCATCTATTATTTTTCTTTATGGGATGTATTCATAGATTAATGTATTTACTGAGAAGTTCTGAAAAGATTTTGATGTATAACAGGATAAGTCAGAAAATGGTTTAGTATATACTCTTAAGACAGATATCTATTTACAAGGTGGTTTTGAACCAAACCAGAGGTTTTACCACAAATGTACATATTATTATGTAACCTATTCATTCTCTTCCTTTTAGGAAAACTTAGTACAACTTTCATAATGCTACCAATAATTACAAATTTCACCACCTTTGCACAAAGACACTGTATATTTATAAATGCAACAGGGGAATAATGCAGTATGATCAGACATAACTCTGTCTTTATCTAGAGAAAAAAAATTTGCTTATTTCAAAATGTTGAGGTCTTTACTAGATTTAAACTAAATTCTAGGCTCCCATATCAAAATTCAAAATTATGCCTTTGTTTATTCTGCAAAAAAGATTTTAGATGCCCTTGTACACATACGCACACACACATATATTTTATATATACATATATATACATATACATATATATATACATATATACATATATATATATATATACATATATATATATACATATATACATACATATATACATACATATATATACATACATATATATACATATATACATACATATATATACATACATACATATATATATATACATACATACATACATACATATATATACATACATATATATACATATATACATACATATATACATACATATATACATACATACACATACATATATATATACATATATATACATATATATACACACACACAAAATACTTCTTAGTAAATGTTACTGGTGGCAGTAGAAATACTGACTATAACTTTTTGTTTTGTGAACTGACATACAAACTGAGCCAAAACATGAGAATCAAGTAAGCCATCGAGTGAAACTTTACAAAGGTTACACACTGCATACACATATAAAGAATTATATAATTTACGTATCAGAGATAGAACAACCCCAGTTCTAAAAATGTTGGGATGCTATGTAAAATGTAAATAAAGACAGAATTCAATGATTTGCAAATCTCAAAAACCCACATTTTATTAACAATAGAACATAGAAAACAAATCAAATGTTTAAACTGACGGAATGTACCAATTTAAGAATAAGACACTTTTTATTTGATGGCAGCAACGCGTCTCAAAAAGACTGGGACAGGGCCATGTTTACTAGTGTGTAGCATCCCCTCTTCTTTTAACAAAACAGTCCATAAACATCTGAGAACCTAGGAGACCAGTTTCTGGACATTTCGGAGAGGAATGGTGTCCCATTTATGTCTGATATAGGATTCTATCTGCTCAAATGTTTTCAATTGGTGAATGGTCTGGGCTGTAGGCAAGCCAGTTCAGCACCTGGACTCTTCTACTACAATGTTATGCTGTTGTAATAGATGCAGTGTGAAGTTTAGCATCATCTTGCTGAAATATGCATGGCCTTCCCTGAAAATTAAGTTATCTTGATGGAAGCATATGTTCCTCTAAAACCGGTATAATACCTTTCAGCATTGATGGAGCTTTTCCAGATGTGCAAGCTGCCAATTCCATAGATATTAATGTGCCCCCAAACCTTTAGAGATGCAGACATCTCTAAGTGCTAAGCCGGATGGTCCATCTCCTCTTCAGTTCAGTTGCCCATGTTTTCCAAAAAGAATTTCAAATTTCAATTTGTCTGACCACACAAAAGTTTTCCAATTTGCCTCAGTCCATTATAAATGAGCTTTGGCCCAGAAGAAAAGGTGGCATTTCTGGATCATGTTCACATATGGCTTCTTCTTTGCATGATAGAGCTTTAACCTGCATTTATGGAAGGCAGGGCTAACTGTGTTCATAGAGAATGATTTCTGGCAGTGTTCCTGAGCCCATGTAGCGATTTCAGTGACAGAAACATGCTTGTTTTTAATGCAATGCTGCCTGAGGGACTGAAGATCATGGGCATCGAATATTGTTTTTCGACCTTGTCCCTTGCACACACAGATTTCTCCAGATTCTTTGAATCTTTTGATGATATTATGTACTGTAGATGATGAAATATTTAAAGTCTTCACAATTTTATGTTGAGGAACATTATTCTGAAATTGTTTCACAATTTGTAGATGCATTTTTGCAGATTGGTGAACCTCTGCCCATCTTTACTTCTCAGAGACTGCCTCTCTAAGATGCTCTATTTATACCCAATCATGTTACTGACCAATTGCCAACTAACTTAATTAGTTGGAAAATGTTCCTCCAGCTCTTTCTTTTTAGTGCCAATTATCAGTACTTTTCCAACCTTTTTTGTTGCTGCGTCCCAAAATTTTTGAGACGTGTTGCTGCCAACACATTCAAAATGAGCTAATATTTTTCATGAAATATTAAAATCTCATTTTCAGCATTTGACACGTTTTCTGTGTTCTATTGTAAATAAAATATGGATTTAGGAGATTTGCAAATCATTGCATTGTGTTTATATTCACATTTTACACCGTGTCCCAACTTTATTGGAATGAGGGTTGCAGTTTCAGAATTTTAAAAATAAGAAAATGCTTGCATTTGAGGAAACACCACCCAAAACAATTACGATGTGTTTTGTGCATGTGTATCATAACTTTGCATTTTAACTAAACAAGCTACATTTTTTATATTCTTGTTAACCAGAAGACAAGCAAGCAACAGCACCACTAATATTACATGGGCAGTTTGTGATTTAATATTCATAGTGAAAACCTTGAGTAACATAATGGCTAGGACTGGTCTAGTTACAAGTATGAGAAAACACATTTTTATTTTGATTCACATTAAAACTGACCCAGTATTATTAAGAAAATATAAATATGCAATAAACTGTACTGAGCAAAACTGTCAAATTAAAATATAATTCCAAGTGATTTATTAGTAATTTTTATATTAGTAATAATGTACAAGTCAAGTCAAGTCAAGTCAAGTTGGGGAGCATGCACTGGTATAGTCCGTTGCCGCACCCACTACACGACGAAACACCTCGGGATGCCGGTTGGCAACACCCCAGGCTGACACGTGGTCCAATCCCACCCTCTGGAAATGACCTTCTATCTGCCGCAGCCAGGTGTTACATGGGTGATCCCGTGGCCTGGTCCAGCCATTCGGGTCCCCAACAATGAGATTCCTACGAGCTGGATCACCCTCAGGGAAACGTGCCACATGGCCGCAGTGCCGTAACTGACGTTCCCTCACAATGCAGATAATGTGCCTCATTCAGGACTCCATGAGCAACCGCTCATTCGACACAAAGTCAAACCAATGGTACCCAAGGATTTTCTGAAGAGACACAGTACCATAGGAGTCCAGTCTTCGTCTCAGGTCACTGGATAGCATCCATGTCTCGCAATGTCACTGCCAATAATGTCCATTGATATTATATTTTCACATTGGTTGAGCTACAACAAACTGAGAAATGCAGATTCAGTGTAAACATTGCACTAATCAACTGAATTCTGATTGAAATTAGTATTTTAGTTAGTAAAACACAGTCAGCCAGTAGACGTATAATCTGCTTAGATAGCTCTTAGATATGCCAGAGTAGTTTTGGTATTACATATTGTGTTTAGTTAAAGTGGATTAGGTGAAATGCTTGCCTACAATGCAAGTAAGATGACCTGCAATGCCTGTTCCAGCTAAGTCTACATGAATTTTTTTTTTCATTAGACTGCAATGTCTAAAGACACATGTTTACCCAAAACATTAATATTAATTAAATTTTATTACTTTTGGCATTCAGTGTCTCCAAAGTTATTTGATATTATTTGATTCAGTTCGGTGGAAAGATACAGACCAGTGGTTCAGTGAATTACTCAATATATATCGTAATAAAAAATGAATTCTAATATGATAGCAGACAGACAGATACTTTATTAATCCCAAGGGGAAATTCACATACTCCAGTAGCAGCATACATAAAGAACAATATTAAATTAAAGAGTGATAAAAATGCAGGTATAACAGACAATAACTTTGTATAATGCTAATTTTTACCCCCCCCACCCCCAGTTGGAATTGAAGAGTCGCATAGTGTGGGGGAGGAACGACCTCCTCAGTCTGTCAGTGGAGCAAGACAGTGACAGCAGTCTGTCACTGAAACTGCTCCTCTATCTGGAGATGATCCTGTTCAGTGGATGCAGTGGATTCTCCGTGATTGACAGGAGCCTGCTCAGCACCCGTCACTCTGCCACAGATGCCAATCTTTCTAACTCTGTGTCTACAATAGAGCCTGCCTTCCTCACCAGTTTTTCCAGGCGTGAGGTATCCCTCTTCTTTATGATGCCTCACCAGCACACCACCGCATAGAAGAGGGCGATCTCCACAACCGTCTGATAGAACATCTGCAGCATCTTATTGCAGATGTTGAAAGACGCCAGCCTTCTAAGGAAGTATAGTCGGCTCTGTCCTTTCTTACACAGAGCATCAGTATTGGCAGTCCAGTCCATTTTATCATCCAGCTGCACTCCCAGGTATTTATATTGATACTAATACTATCAATAGCAATAAGAATGACAGTATCAAGAATAGATTATCAAGATTATTACATATTAAAGCATTTACAAACTGGACCTGTGATTCACCCTGGTTTGTTCACTATTTCGATCAATTGGTTTGCACACACTTGTTTTTTCAGTTATATACACATTGACATAACAAGCCAGATTCAAACCAATTAGAGTTACACTTACTGTTCCATACTGCAAGTGTAGGTGTGTGGAAAGGGAACAGGGAGGTGTTTGTGTTCAGTGATTCTACTGAATTATATGCAAAAATATTATTGGCAAATAGATCAGGACAACACTAAATTTCATTATTGAAGACAACAAGCTGCCAAAGTTAATGCTATTGGAGCATTTGCTACTGACTGGACTAAACCAAACAAACAAATTTTAAAAAGTTATTCAGTTGGTATGTTTAACTGCATTAATCTGTTAGAAAATATTGGAAAGTTTAGTACTACCCTTCGGACTCTTCATTGTTTCTACCTTTGTAAGACTTATTAATGCATTACAGATAACTGATAATAAAAAGGAAATACAGACAGAATCAATACAGTGCACCAAGAAACCCATAAGCTTCTTCACCTGAGTAGTGGATGAGGCTTTGGAATAACGGGTCGTTTCAAATGAATACTGTATATAAGTATTTCTTTGTCTGAATCTGGCAAAGGCAATACAACTGCTCCCGTCTGTCGCCATGCATCCTGTTCAGAAGACCAGGCGCAGTAGTGGGCCTGCTGACCTACTGCACCATAGCCTCCGTTCCAGGAAGCATGCGTTGTTCAGCCTTCTGGTTAGACTAGCAGTAGATTCTTCATGCTCCCTTTGGGAATGTTAGAAGTGGTGGACTTCTTCTGTACTTCCCAGACCAGACCAACAGAGGGGTTTCCACATGGGCTCCGCCAAAAGGCAGAGAACAGCCAACCACTAAAAATATTCCTACTTTGCATCAGTATTTAAGAATAAGTTCTTGAAAAATGATTTGCTCTGGTTTGATTTTCAACATTTATACCTAAATTCTACAATGAATGTTATCTCTTAACCTAAAACAACATTATTATAATATTATAAAATTAGAAAATAAATAATATAAATGAATGATCAATTTAGGAATGTACTTATCTCCTAAAAATCAATAACTGAATGTACAAACTTCAACAATAATAAAAACAACCAGATGTTTCTTTAGTGTCTGCGGAACATCTGGAATAACTCTTCAGTCATATTTGTGGGTTTCTGAGCATAAACTGATAATGGTAGGTTCTGCCACAATATCTAAAGCCAGCTTTTCATGGATTATTGTGATAGAACTAATGAGGATCCCTGCATACATTTTCGGCATGTTTTTATCAGTGAGTAATAATTTCTACTTTGCTACAACACCATGGATTCTATTTTTGCTTGGTGTATTTGGTGTTACAGTCTATTCATTAATATTGTCCTTAGTTGAGGCAGTGTATGCCTATTGATAGGGCTGGGCAATAGCTCGAATTTTCAGTCTGATTCGATATTTGGGCAAAATCAGTATGCAAAAGGAAACATCAAGCACTTTAATTTGATTTTCAACATTATTTTCTGAGTGTTAAATAAAATCTGCACAACCACCAATTCTCTAAGTGTAACTACATCTATCTGCCCATGTATCCTGGCAGTACTGAGTATGAGGAAAAAATTAAGCAAATATAAGATGAAAGAGTTTAGAAAAGGTAGGGTTAGTTCAGCCATTTGCAAACTGCTTGATTTTACCTAGGATAAAAGTCCAAACAGAAAAACACTGAAAGATGAAACATGTTACTGCATATGAAGAGGTCATTAAGGCATTTGTGGAACCTGCAATATGCCCTCCTGCCTCCCCAGCAAAATGGATCCCTGTTTAACAAAGTTCTATAAAATGTTTACTGTTTCACAGCATACTGTATGAATGGATAAGCAGCAGGTAGAAGGGATAACCGGGCAAGTGACTTGCAATACTGCAAAACACGCTTTTCGCCTACTTAACTTGCGTCCTAAAAATTCTAATACTTTGTCAATGATCATATAACTATATTTACCACTACTTCTTACCAAAAGTTAGACGTCCATGCATTGTAGTCCTTGCCCATCTATTTCACATTGTCTCCACTCTACTCTTACTTGCATTTTTGCTTAGAAAGTGGAATGAACTTCCTTATTACAAAAAAGGATATTTAACATATACATTAGCATTTACAAATTCACTGCCCCGAAAGATTATTGAGAAAAAAATCAAATATACAATCATATTACTTTGTAAACAGAAGCTGGTAATAAGAAAAACAAGATAATGCAATACAAATCTGTGTGATTTTATAATGCAGATTTTAATAGGGAGATGTAACTTGTTTATTAGGAATAAACCTGAAAGCAAAGTGTCATTAGTTACTTTAAATGGCTCCAGTGTCATCAAACTATAACAGAAAAATCATGTGTATGCAAACACATAATCTGGAACTATTACAAATGATGTAACTCATAAAACAATATATGTATAAATATATATAGTACATGTATTATGATATGTGTTTAATAAAAAACTTTGTCTTCCCTTATACAAATCAGTCAAACAGAGAGAGCGAGCAATGTTTACTGACCAGCAGACACAGTGTGCTTTTGCATTGAAGACAGGACTCTTCACAAACTAATGTGGGGAAGAGGAGCATATTCATTTCAAAAGAACAGTCTTACATGAATGCTTTTCCTGCTCAGGATGTGTGATGATTTTTCTGGAAGTATCCATTTAACAACATTTTAACAAACAATGCAAGTGTGTTGAATGTTGTGAGCAAATAACTGAATTCTGCATCATGCAACATAAGTATTATGATTTTTTCCCCCATGGTTGTTTTTCATATCGTTTTCCATTATATAGCATTATTCGCCATTGCCTTCTACTATATCACAAACTTTTTATGTCCATTCTTCATGAAAACTTCAGATTACATTTTTTTCTTCTTCATCAGTACAAAACACATATGGTATGTAACATATGCAAAAAGCAATTTTTAGGTGGAGTGTTCATTTAAAAGGTTATCTAATCATTGGTACAACTTGCTTATTAGGTTTAGAAAATCAGAAAACACAGTTAATGGGAAAAACTGCTAAACTTGTCAATGCCCTTTCGGTGTAGCTCAGAATTTTACAGTACATTTTTTTTTTTACAACTTTTGAGATTTATGAATTTAGACATGGCTCAGTAGTATTGCAAACTTTCAAGGAAGAAGTGAAAACAGTAGTGTTCATCTGTACAATAGTGCCACAGAAGAAAGGAAAAGTATATTCCAAGAATATTTTAAGAATTTCAGACATAACACAGGTGACTTTTACTTTACATTATAGCCAGAGATATTACGTTTCTTTTTCTTTTGACCACATAATTACCATGGTCTTATACTGTATACAACATATTAAAAGTGTTCCTTAAGGTGCCACAGGTGCTCACGTTGAGATAAATTTTGATATTCAACCCAGGCATGTGACTAATGGTACAGCTCAAAACTAAATTTAGGTTAATTTAAAATATACCAATCCTGAATAGTATTTATTTCTGGAACATAAAATATAAACAAAAAAGGTAATCCATAATTTTGAAAAACATCTTCTCTGTAAAGAAATATTTTAAGAATTGTCTCAGCACAACAGTGAAATAGAAAAGATATAAGGGATGTTTTAGCATTGCGGATTATGTTCTTCTCTTACACTGGTAAAATGAGGATGGGTGGCTAGCTAATCCAGGATACTGGGAATGATGGTCTAGAACATTTAAGAAAGGTATTAATGTAAAAACAACTGTAGTATACAGACGCACATATATACTAGTATAAACATATACTGTGTTAGCAAGGCATTTAGTTTATACAAGGAAGAGCACTTTATAAAAACAACAACAAAATAATATTGAATTGATAGTCAGCAGAAGAATACAAATCAACATACTGTAGTGTTTTTTTTTTTTTATTCAGGTTTGCAAACACAAACACTGATGTTTTACCAAATTTAACTACATTGTACCAGTTGAGTATACCATTGCTACAAGATATACATATTTTATGACACTTAGAAGACACATTATTTTTGAATATTCTGCTGATCCCTTCATTAACTCAAGGCGGCTTACAATATCAGAATTTATTTCAATTGTTTACAAACGTACTTTTAACAATTGGATTACAGTTAATTAAATGACATGCTCAAGGTTGCATAGTGATTTGAAGTTAGAAATTTCACCAGCAACTTTCTCAGTCCACTTCCTTAGCCATTACACCACATTGCCTGACTTATTATGATCTACTTCTTTAAGTACAATAAACTTGAGACCCTCATAAGTTTAAACTTGACTTAGCAGGTGTATATAAATAACAATCTAGCCAATCATCTATATTCAAAGCACATTTTCTTTAACGACTTAATCCCATAGAACTAGATCTGAGATCGCAAGAATGGGTCACTGAAACATTCAAACATTTAACAGAAAAGCTTACAGCCTATAAAAGATTCTGCCAGGCAAGATTTAGGTTTTAAAAAACAATACGAGTTGAGACCATAACCTAGATATTCAAAGCGTTGTCCTCCTTGCAAAAAAAGCAGTTTGGCTATTTGAACCCTGTGTTTCAGATGCAAAACACGGTGTACACAGTTTAAACAGATCGTTATATACTGACATATTCTTCTTTGATTTTAAAAAAAATAATGTAAGAATAATTCAGCAAAGTCTTATAACATATATAAAATTTGCCAAGTCTAATGATCACTCTTGTACACATGTGCACTAGGCTATTAAATACTGATGCATGCTTACAAGGACACTATTTGCAAATGGTTGTTAAGCTGAATATGCATGACAGGCAGGGTAAAACTAAATGGTCATTGTTATTGATGAACACACTAACTGCCTGAAATAAGCTTAAAAGGTACTGTAATTCAAGCATGCAGAACAATTTGGGATTTTGTGTTTAGAACTCAAAGCAGAATACATAAGCTGACTATGGATTTATCAAGACTTCTAATCAAATATTACTAGAAAATCCTAAATATATTAAAAAAATGGCTTCCTGCTAGGCACAATACTCGCAGTCATAGTCCTGATTCTAATAAGGAGTTACAAGATTTTTCTTATTTGTTGTGTGGTCATTCACCTTTACCTAGTATATACAGTATATCTATTTAAAAATGCCTTTGAAACCTGATCATAGCAAATGACTTTAGTTTTCTTTTAAAGTGCAGTGTCACAAAAAATAGGTAAACCCAGATTGGAGATGTTCATCTTCCAAAAACATATTCAACAAAAAGCTAAGCAAAAGTACATCTTGCAATAGACTATGAACCCACCCAAAGTTACTTCCTGCCTCGTAACCCATTGCCTTTGCTATTGTTTATATGTTTACCTTTATTGGACTAAACATATTAGGAAAATGGATGGTCAGCTTTAACATCCATTTGGTGTTAAGTGACTGAAATACAAGCAAGAAAATGAGTCAAGGTGTTTTTTTCTTCCACCAAAAGTTATAGAATTTTTAAAACTTTGTCTATAACTATAACTCCAGCCGTCTGGAGTTTTTTTGTTTTTTCTGTCCCCCCTGGCCATTGAACCTTACTCTTATTCGATGTTAGTTAATGTTGACTTATTTTGTTTTCTTATTGTGTCTTTTATTTTTCTATTCTTTATTATGTAAAGCACTTTGAGCTACTGTTTGTATGAAAATGTGCTATATAAATAAATGTTGTTGTCATTGTATAAAGCAACAGTATGCTTCTACAATACAAAGCTATTGTAAGTGACTCAATATTCAATATAATTATGAAATTAAGTTTTGTTGGTGGGGTGGAAGTTCCAGGGACACTACACTATTTTCTTGAATTTTGTAATACTGTATACTAAAAATTGTGACACGGTTTCAAGATATAATTTTAGTTATTTGCTTGTTTATTTGACCAAAATGCCAATCATCTACACCAAATCAAGTAGTTTTATGGGGGTATGCCACTTAAATTTTTTACTTTGTCCATGTTTCATGAAAAAAATCCTTCCGTCCATTTTCCAACTTGCTGAATCCAAACACAGGGTCTGCTGGAGCCAATCCAAGCCAACACAGGGCACAAGGCAGGAACCAATCCTGGGCAACCCACCGCAGGACACACACAAACACACCCACACACCAAGCACACACTAGGGCCAATTTTTAATCGCCAATCCACCTAACTGGCATGTCTTTGGACTATGGAAGGAAAACGGAGCGCCTGGAAGAAACCCACGCAGACACGGGGAGAACATGCAAACTCCACGCAGAGAGGACCCGGGAAGCGAACTTGGGTCTCCTAACTGCGAGGCAGCAGCGCTACCACTGCACCACCGTGCCGCCCATGAAAAAAATCAACTTTGCAAATTAAACTATTTAGCTGTGAGGTTTAATATTTTAAAGGTTTTAAAGCAAAAGTCCCAAAGAACTGCTTAAAAGTTTACAAAATTTGGCAAACAGATTTAAGACTTTAAAAGATTGACTTTTTAAAATTTGAGTACACCCAACAGCTATGTTGTAATAGTAATAGCCTCTTGTATATACAGTATTTTTGGTAATGTACACGTTGAATATGGAGAAAGTAGTATCTTTTTATTAAGCAAATAGATTTTAATTACAGTATTTCAGCATTCTTCTTTAGACTGTAAATAATTAGTTCCAGTACATTAGCTACAAATTTGTACATAATTTGACCTTTGCATTGGATGAATTCTTATGTGAGGTGATCTCTAATGGTTATTCTAAGTCTGTCAACTAATACTTAACATTTTATATAGTTCAGATTTAAACAAGTTATGCTTAACATTATTGAGGCTGCATACATGTAAAATACTGCTTTCTCAATAAGTTATTAAACATTTATATACAAGCAAAACATGTAGAGAACTACTCAGTTGTCAAATACCGATTAAATTTTTTGAAAGGACATTTGCCTCTTTTTCATTTACTAATAGAACCTTGTTGCAGTTCTTGAACTTTAACTAATCAGAATGGGAGTAGGCAAAGTATATGAAGGAGCATGCGTATTATTAGCAGTTTTAGCTTATGTTTATTTTTTTTATACTTTCTCTTTAATAAGCATCAGCTTAAGAATTCTAAATTCAGTAGAAATCAGCCTTCAAGTGTACATGTCCACGCGACTGGAATTCCCAGTTTGTAGCTTGCAACAACTATTTACTTCAATATAGTAATTCTTGCAAATTGCAGATTTTATATTAAGCTCATTATTTGTGAAAACCAAAATGAAGCTAAATGCATTACTTAAAGAGGACAGCCTATTTTTTTCTTTACCCTATGTGTTAGTAAGCAATTTGTACTAATAAACTCTAATAAAATACACTTTCATTTCAACAGATAGAACACCAAAATCAACATATTTTATTGTTGTAACACTAAAAGCAACATATTTCTTGCACTTTAGAGTTCCCTGCATTGCCTCTGTAACATCATTTACTGCAATGACTCCTGTATGAGACAATAAAAAAGCAATGCACTCAAACTAGCAGTCAACACAACTCCATAAATTAATAAAGAAGGAAATTAGATTTTAAAACTTTCTAAGGACCAATAATCAGTGAAAATAACAAAGTCTCAATGAATACAGCAATGTATACTGTGCGTTAAATACTAATATTAATCTAGTTAATTAATACATTTGTCGTATGAAGGTCTAAAGATATTGCAACAATCACCCCTCCATCAGTATATTTTCAAAGTTAGCTTCTTCTGGTCAGATTCAAGTGTATCAGAAGCTATTCATAAAGAAGTCGGTGCAATAAATGAACACATCCTGGATCAGATAGGTATTCCCCATGGATGACTTTATCTTACATCAACTGAACAAATAATTATGGTTATCAAAAACAGACAGTCAACCTAGCAGAAATTCAGAGGACATTTAAACTGCATAGAAAGCAACTTAGCTGGTAATCAAACTAAATTCCAAGCACTTTAGCCACATCATCACAATGATCCACAATGGTATCAGTGCTCAAATCCATGATTTACTAAACTATATTAAATAAACTATGTTAATAAACTATATACATTTTAAGCAGACTTCACACAGAGAATTTACTATATAAGAGTATACAGTAATCAAAAAGGATCTAGAAGAATCAAAATCTGAAGATCTCAATATCTGATTTCACACTGTACATAAGGTTTTTATATGAGTGCATTTATTTGAAGCTTTAAAGAAAAATTTCTAGAACCCTAAACCACATGCTTCCCCTTGTTGAAGCAGCACTGTGGTGTACTTGAGAGTCAGATTGGAAGCATTCAGACTGCTGTATGTCTTGTAAAGAATAAGTAAAATTGTGTATCAAAACTCACACATTTTCCTTTGCAAAAAAGTTAAACAATGATTAACAGTCAATTAAATTTCAGATGTCTTGATTTCTGGTACAACTCCTAAAAGCTCTTTGCGGTGCTGCTATGAGGACAAGTAGGAGGACCAGGCCAGCACAGTCCATGTTTGACCCACTGTATGTATTAAGTGCTCACACTGAAACACGGTAGTATGTATTATGGCATTATAGGCTGAGATCTTCGGAACAACCAAAAACTGCCAAGTGTAATTCTGCACTTAATGAGATGGCACACTATTAAATTATGAGGACTTATTTAATGGTTCCTTATCTATGTATGTGTATATGTATGAATGTATTTTTGTGTGGGTGTTTTAAAGTGTAAAAAAGACAAAACTTGCAAAAGCTAATCAGCTGGTTGTGTGCTACTAAAGAGTTTCACAGCAACCCAAAGTAAGCATAAAATATCAGAAAAACCACAATCTCTTAAAGCTATGGCTGGACTGACAGGAAGTGAAGCATATATTTGTAGTCAAAGGCTTACACAGATGCCTAAAAAGTGAACAGCATCCAGACTACTGTCTGATAACATTAGAATACAAACAAAAGAGGTGTGTTTAGCCTTTCTGCTTAATCACAAATACTTTAAATCTATATCAATGCACACAGATGTACTATGTAAATTGATTTAACTTATAACTAGGCTGAAAACAATGCAACACACTTAAAAGAAAATTGTATCTTAAAACACTGCAACTTTACTGGCGTCATGCTATCCTTGAAAGTCAGCTAAAATACTTATATATATATAAAAAAAAAAAAAAAACAGCACATATTCAACTAAATACCAATGAGGTGATAAAACGTTGGCCCAAACACGTAGATTTGCAATAATTTCAACTTTTAGGCCAGACACCAGTTTTTTTTTTTTTTACAAAATTCATGATTCTCCTTGGGCTCTTCTGGGTTACATGTTTTTGTTTAACCAAGCTCCAACTGATAGTCACCTTCATCAAAAAATAAACTTCACCATCAACATTTCAATAATAACAATAATAATAATGTTACCAATTTTGTCTTGTTTTTAATGCAGTTTAAATGTGAGAAAGTCAACTGTGTGTGTTGTTTTCGAGTTTATAAAGATTTCCACGCTCATCAAAAATTATTAAAAGGCCTGATGTCACATGTGCAAGTATACTTTATACTTTGACAGCTGTAAAGATACACTCTGCAAAAAAACTTTTCCCTTTTTTTAAAACATGCAATAACCCTTATGGGAAAAAAATTAAGAACAACTCAACCAAATTATGAAATTGCTGAAGTTTTTCTTATGATAATATTTAAAAATAATCTTAGTTCAACGCCTTACATAACATAAAATGTAATACATTCAACATAGTAAAAACAGCAAGGTAAAATTATATATACGGTTGTATATGAGTGCAACTGTGGAATTACAAATATATAAAAAAAATCACCTTACTATTCATTGAAATACAGAAGCTTAAACAAGAATGAATAATCTCATTTAGGTGCACACCCGATTAAAAAGTCAACGAAACTTTATAAGGATTATTATTTTAAAGAGAACTCCAAACAAGGCAAAAAACCAACAGTTACTTTTTATCTTCAATCTACTTTAAAGGTAATAGCTACTGACAAAAGCATGGCCTCTGAAAGCTCTTTTGATCACTGTAAGCAAGTTAACTGGTACATCAGCATTTCTTTTCACCATATTGCAAAAAACAAACAAGTCTACTGATGCAAACGATGCCTTTAAAATTTTGCATTACAATATTTTTAAAATTTGAAAGCAACACAGTGAAAATAGATCTTTCTAAATACTGCCCCTGCACTCACACCTTATCCACAAAATTAAGATGACCAACACAATATAAAAATAACACTCTCCCTATACACTTGGTTACCAGAAACAGAAGCCACTTCCTATACCCATAGCAACACTTAGACAATAAAAATAAAGAATGATTGATCTACAAAAGCAAACAGCAGAGCAAAAACACAAAAAACACATGTTAAATAAATATTCCAAGGGTCTTACCTGCGTATAATCAAAGTCTGACAACGGTGATATACTTTTGATGTAGTCCACTCGGAACTGGTTCTCTGGGTTGGCTAATGGAACTGGGGGTATTAAAGTGCTCATCGCAGATACTATAGTCTACAAAGTGAACATAAGCAAAAACACAAGCATTAAACTGGATAAATAACAAGATAATCCTGTCTGATCATCAAAATAGGATTGCTATGGCAAATCTTATAGAAAGCTATAACTGACATTCCCAAACCCCTTGAAACATCATGAATTCAAAGATTTTAGAAGTAATGTACTTACCACTATGGCATCCTTCACATTTTTTCTAATGTCCAAAATTTTCTGCTTCTTTTCCCTGTGTAAAAGAAGAATGTGTAAAGTTTTTTTTTTTTTTCTTACATAATCAGCTTTCTCCAACAGGCAAACATACAATTGCCTAATGCAAAAAAGCAGGTATAGGAAAAAAACTAGATTTTTTCATATTTTTTTTTTAGCCTATGACTTTGCATACAACTAAGTGGATTCTCCTTTAATATCCTTTTAAATTAAAATGGACTTGTCTGTTACAATTTGCCTTGTGCCAAGAACCTGCAAGCTTACAGATAAAAATACAGTAGTTTGGACTTGGAAATGTCATAAATATAACATATAAGTACTGCAATTATTAAAATTTGATGGGGTAGTTTGATAAAAAAAAATGGCTCACCATGTCTAACTTGTGAAAGGAGTTGTGGAATAACTCAGTGACAATAATAAAAAAAACTGTTAACATGTATTCCAAGACATAAATGCAATAGTCTTATACAGTATATTTTATTATTAAAATATCCCATTAAGGTGAAATTGCATTTTAAATAAACATAAAAGTGAATATGAACTTGAAACTGCCATCTAACTTATGGGGAACCTATTCAGCGAACAGCAAAAGTGACTTGATAATGTGGAGCAACTGCCACCATAAAAAATAACTTTTAAAAAGTGACAGTGTTTTGAACAAAGCAGAAAAAAATCAAAAAGGGGAAAAAACAAAACACCAATAGTGATTACTAGCAACAGCAACAACAACACTCATTTGTGCTCTCCATTCAAAGTGGGGTGAGAAGTATGCTATATGTGAGGCAATAGGAGAGAAAAAGCTTCCACCTTCTGAGGGAAAGAATACTGACATTATTTCCCAGTATCTATTAATTAAAAAAAGATAAAAAGAACAGTATGTTTGGGGTTGCTGTAATAATCAGCAGAAATAGTCGCCATGTTGCTGCTACACTCAGGCCCTTAAAAGCGCTGCAGTAATAATAAACACAGGAAACGAAATAAAATAGAGACACGGGACTGGGCAGCTAATCGGTGGCTGTCACAATGACATAATTTTATAAAAACTTTCATGAGACGGAGCGATCAGAAAGACCACGAAACGGGTGTGGGGAGGGGTGGGGGTAGAGTGCATTTCATTTATTTGTTACAGATTATAAGGGTTCACTCACTCTGAATTAAATCCATTGACGTGCAAAATCTTCATCTGTTTAACAATAGTGCTTTTCCCAGACTCCCCGGCCCCTTTAAAATAAAAAAACAAACAAACAGAATGATGAATACATTTAAAAGAATCCACCAAAATTTACCAATTTACAGTTAGCCGGGATTTCGTTTCATTTCTTGCTACAGCAGTCTCTCTAATGCTGCTGAAGCCCGGCGATCGCTTCTAGGGCGCAGAAAGCTGTCATATCCAGAACCTTTTCAAAATGTGACATAATGAAATAAAAATGACAAGATAATTCTTTACCCCCACCAAAAGAATAATAATAATAATAAACCAAGTCAAACACACACACACACTTGCACTTCTTTCTTTCATTTTGCCTTACAATCTTACCTAATAAAAGAAGTCGATGTGTGGCTTTGTAAGCTTGTCTGTCTTTCTGCAACTGCTTTTCTATTTTTTTATTCGCCTCTCGTTGTGCCTTTTCGTCGATGCGTTGATCTTCAGTCTTGCTGTTACCTAAACAACCCATCCTTCAAATACGTCTTACTTCAGCAGAGGCTAAAAAAATTAAAATAAAGAAATCTGTCCCTCTCGTTTTCTAAATAAATACGTACAGAAAGAACGGGGAGGGGGGGAGGAAGCGGTGCGACGGATCGCCCCGTCGCTTCTGAAAAGACGTGTTATTATTATTTTATTAATATGCTGCTGATGATCAGTATTATTACTATGACCACTACGAGAGGAAGGCAAAAGGCAAGGCCGGTAAATATTGTATATTTTTGTAAATAAATAGCGTTATTCCAAAATCAACCCCCCCCCCATAAAAAAAAATCTTCGTAAGAAGTCTATAAATATAGAAAAAAGCGTGGAGACCAGGGCTTCTCCTGGAAACCAGCCTAATGCTCTCCTTTCCTCTCCTCCTCTCCTCACTCCCTCACTCCCTCTCTCACCCCAATCTGTATATTTCTATCTAAATTTCTATCTCTATTTCTGTCTCTTTACTCAGCACTGCCTCTTTCTGCAGAACCAGGAAGTCACCCTAACCGCGGAGGAGGGAGTTACAGATAGAGAAAGAGACACGGAGAGAGAAAGCGCGAGCGGCAATATAAGCCGACCAGCGGCGCTTTATTCCGGCACTGAGCAAAATGGTATTTATTATTTTTTATTTTGCCTGACAACACAGACGTGAAAACAAAGGCACGAGTGCGCGCACGTACGCAAGCACGCGCCTCTCGCAAGTGGAAATCAGCGCCACGCTAACTTTTTTTTTTTTTAATTTTTAAACTTCACAGATTTCTTTTAATCGATGTTACTGCATGAAGATCTTGCCTTCTCAATGCTACTAATTTCGTTTGCTTCTCTCCCCCTGAATCATCCCAACTGACGCTGCTGGCTTTGGTTTGCCTTTCCTTCGCTAGACTTTCCAAATCAATTCCAAGCCCAAACAAGGAAGAAATCTAATCCAGGCCCCTGACCTCATGAACCTTCCCAATGCAGTACGAATGGGCATTCTCTACTTTGTCATGAGCCTGCAAACAGTATTTCACTAGCAAGTTAACCTTAAGAATGAGGGTGTGTGAACAACTCTGAGGCTTGCGTCATGCTATACCACGCACTTTGACATAAACTGCTTCACCTGGATTTTCTCAGTGCTAGCGCGTCCTGGGACACAACACTGGCCATGCTTCGTTTCACTTTTAAACTGTAATTTACATCCAGCTAGACCTTGTCATTAACGCCTGGCAACGGTGTCCTTTGTGTGAAGTTTATATATTTTTCACTGTTTGTAGTAGGGTTTCCTCAGGGAACAATCAAAAGACTTGATAAGAAGTGACTATACTTTGGGCTCAATGCATACTTGTAGTAGGAGTATGACCTGTGATGGACTGATACTCCATCCAGGGCTACACTTCTTTCTGTTGCTTGCAACATGGACTTAGCTACCCAGACCCAGAATTAGATGTCTGGTTTTAGAATCTATGATAGAATAATCTGTATGCATTCAAATTCCTGGCAGGGGTCAGTTTTAGGGGTTGTATGCATGTTTCCCCTATGATCACATTACTTTGCCCTGGGAGCTCTAATTTTCTTATACAGTGAGGCACTTTGCTTAATTAGACACAACAACCCATTGTGCTGCACACTTTTTGACCAGGTTTATTATTTGTCAGGCTGAAGCCAAAACTGCATTGTGATGCACTTGTATATGAAACATCGATGTATCCATCTTTTATCCTGCTTATGCAATTCAAATGTGCTGGGTACACTCTAGAAACCATCCCTGAACAGGAAACTAGT
The DNA here is from genome assembly GCF_016835505.1 of Polypterus senegalus. Lineage (NCBI taxonomy): Eukaryota > Metazoa > Chordata > Cladistia > Polypteriformes > Polypteridae > Polypterus > Polypterus senegalus. Next base: position 67,590,238 of record NC_053158.1, read on the forward strand.
CAATTACAGGGAACACTCGCAAGCATAACCACATGCACTCTCTATGAGGAAATTTATAGTTAACAAATTAACCTAACCTAAACACCTCTTGGAGGAGGAGTTGTGCCCAGAAGAAAACCCCCACAGACTCAGGGACGAAACACGTCAACCACAGAACACCTAATCCTGGAATGAAAGAAAGCAAACAAACACTTTGGCTGTAAGGCACTAGATCTACCTATTTCATCATTACATATTGAGAATAAAGCAATTCTCTATTTTCCGATTGCAGGTATGATTAGAAATGGCTAGTTATAGAACTTAACCTTTATAAGTCTCCTCTTTATAAACTGTATCATAATTGCCTTAAACATATCAGTAAACAGCATGTATGTCAAACTACTGTACTTTTTTTTTTTAATCACAGTGTCCATCACCACATTTTTAACTTTCAACTTATATATTCTGTTAGATGATGAAGTACAAGATGTGCCAAATGGCATGTTAATATATATTATTTTGCTTTAATTCATCCTGTTTCTTACAAAAAACAGAAATATTTTTAAATGAGGGTTGCACCTTGGCTCGGTAGGTAGTGCTGCTGCCTTACAAACTTACAATCATACATTAAAATCCCACACGGTCTTGCTGCCCACATGAAGCTTGTGTATCATCCATGTGTCTGAATAAGTTTACCTCACATATCCACAAAAATCCAATAATTTAATCTGGCAGTGATGTTTATTGATTAAGACACTGTACTTTCAACAACAAGAATGTTTGTTCAGTTCCCATAAATTCCCAATTCACACTGTGACCCTGAGCAAGTTGGTTAACTTGCCTGTATTACAAAAATGTATGCAAAGATTTGTAATTTTCTCAAATCTTTTAAAGCTTTGGATAAAGACACTAACCAAATAAATAATAACTAAAGGAAGGTTCTCCAAAATCTCAAGCACAATTACAGTAAGACACATTCAATAAACCGAGATAGCCATGGGCAGGACCTACAATCAGAGTGACTTGGCTGTGCACCTTGGGGTCCTGCTATGCAAGAAAAAAATGTGTAATAACAGGAAAAGTCCAAGTTTTCTCCAACAGGCACTCACAGTAACCTGCTTCAAGCACACACTCCAATAGCCCTACTTTGATCTTCATGATTATAAACCTATCCTATCACACCTAAGTAATTCTTTTAAAGAAGCAGAGCGGGTGTCTCATGTGTCATTTTTATGTGTTTGTATAACATTTAATATTTACAGTACCACAAAAGAAAAAGAAACTCCAAATAGATGGTCATTCAAAACAAGAACCCAGTGGTACAACAAAAATTAAAAAATAAATGAAAATGACACAGAAACTAAAGACATTGTTTTGGTGAAAATTATACTGGTCATTTTAAAAAAGTAAACCTAAATTTTGATTTGAACAAGCCAGTTGAGACTAATGTGACCAATGTGATATGTTAGAAAAGGGCTGATACTGCTACTTCTAGCAGCAATGTGTGGTCCCACACTGCAGTGTTCTATAAGACTGACATAGATGTAAGCAGTGTTGAGGACAACAAGGCCACTGTAGGAAATTAGATGCTCCAAACAATGCCAAACCAGAATAAATGGTCTTTCATTTTATTTGGTGCAAATATGCAAGCCCGGATTACTCAGTTACACATTACCTTTTTGTCACAAAAAGGCATAGACCTTTAAAAAGTTTTGAATTGATGTTCATTAACTGCGCTATTAGAAGAAGCAATTTCCCACAGACAAGATGTTGCACTCATCAATTTGTTTGTTGCATTGATTGTAATGTACTAATGAACTAAAAACAAAGGTTATGTTGACCCAATGTAAAGTTTGGGATTTTTTTCTACTTGTGCCTGATTTCTTATTGACATATGCAATGTTCACAATGTGCAAGTATATGAGTTAACCTAATGGTGCAGTGAAGTGAGGTTTGGAGAGGGGGGCTTTTTGAGCTTCTATACACAGAGGCTCATAAGGGTCTTACCTGGGCCTTGGAGAGAGCCATTTCTCACTAACCATGTATATACTGTTATTCACTATAGCGGTGGTGACAGCAGCTTGCTATCAGTTGGCTTTTCTTTTTCCTTCTTCCTTTTTTTTTTATTCTAGCTAACAAGACACTGCTCTGTTCCAGTGCTGTCAAGGCATAACCAACATGTCAACGTCTTCATGATAATGTGCTAAGAATAGCAAAAAACAAGTTTACTGTGATCTTAAACTGGTTAAATCTGTTGGACTAGAGTCAAAACATAAGTACAAAGTACAGTAATAGCACTTTTTTCATTCAATAAAAGTCGCATGTTATTCTAATAAAAAAAGTGCATCATTATTTTAAAAGGTCAGTGTGTGAAGCAGCAAAAAACAGATTCATTTTTTATTACACTCATACAAGAGATGCTTTTGCACAAGTGCCTTCGCATTTCACAATTTCTGTTTTCATTCCCTAAAGTATTCTTTAACAAAAAAATGCTGTCTTTAACAACTCTGCTTTGCTGATGTCACCACAGTAATTCCCAACAAGCTAAGTGATGAGATATTTCAAAAAATCAAAAAAGTGAAACATCACAGAGTTTTTCGTAGTGTATTTATTTCCATTCCGCATAAAAGGTTTTGGGTGGCATAGTGGAGCAGTGGTTAGCACTTCTGCTTTATAACTTTGAAGTCCGAAGTCTAAATTTTGGCATGGGCACTGCCTATATTGAGCATGCACATTCTGTTTGCATTTACATGGTGTTTATATTACTCCAGGGTATTCTAACTTTCCTTCTACATCCTAAAGATGTGTGTCTATGGGTAATTACTAATTCTAAAATGATTGTTGATGAGTGTGTATTATTAAGCATGCCCTGTAACGGACTGGTGCCCCATTCTGGCTGGATCATGCTCTCCACTGATGCAGATGAAATAAACTCCAACACCTGGGACGCTAACCTAGATTAAGTGTGCCTGATAAAGATGAACGGAAAGACTGAGAGTATTGATTGCAGTCATTTTATTTTGCAACAACTATATAATAAATGTTTAGCAGCTCTGCCTCCTGCTTAGATCATACTTTTATACCCCATTGCCTCTTATGCTTTCTTGTTGAGGATAGTTGTCTTTAGTCTTGCCATTGAGTGTCCGCTAAACATATTCTTTAATTTATACTAGTTCTGTTAACTTTTTGCTTCAATTTTTTCCTTGGTGCTTTTATGTACAATTGTAGTATTGTATCCATACTATTACTATTATATACTATTGTGCATCTTCAGACAGATGTGTAACCTTGCCCGGGAGCCAACCACAACCTAGATATTAAAGTAAAGTATGTGCAGTGCAGATACTTTTTCTCTGTAAAAATCAGTGGTACATGGGTAGCAGCAAGCTGTCACTACAGGTCTGGTCAAAGGAACAAGAGCATGAGAAAACACAAAATACTGCATTCTGATTATGCTACACTGTATTGCCTTTTATATAATAATTAACACTAATGTGCACAATTAAAATAAGTCTCTATAGTAATAAATGAACAGAGTACTATTCAAAAGATAAATGCCAAATCATGGATATGTATATTTAGCCAGATTTAGAATCCTATGCATTCAAAGTTGTGAATGGGAGACCTACTATCGACTTACAAAAGAACATCAAGTCAAATTACAAACTAATAGTTGTTTGGACAGCCCTCAAATATTGGGTAATGTTTGGTTAAAGATTTCTTATACAAATCAACTTAAGAATAATTTATTTTTCTTGTTTTGGGAAGAACAACAGAAAACCCTTAAGAGGCTGCAGTGTCTGGTTTTAAATAAAGCAAGGTGGCCTGTCACTCACAAGAATTAGCAGTTAAAAATGACCATGGCAAACATCATCCAAATCTATTTAATCACACAAACACACACACATCCCAATGTCTAAATGTAACAGGCTGCAGAAATCATAATATAATTATAAACAGTCTCAAGAACCTAGACACATTGCCAAGTAGGTACATCCACCTATCTAAATAAAACTAAGACCCAAATGCAAATAGATAACTTAAGACCAATTAGAATCACCTAATTTAACTTTAATAATATAATTTCAAAAACATGAATGAGGCAGAGTACAATATAATTAAGTCAAAAAAGGAACAGTGTCTAAAGAACTGTTCATCTTACCAGACTGGGGCGGTGTGGTTAGTAAACATGAAAGTATCAAACAAATGGTACAGATTTCAGGCCTATTTTAAGCAGCCATTTCTAGACCATGTTTAGAGTTATTCACTAAATTTTCTTTAACTTTATGGACTTAAATATAGCTTTGCTTTTCAGATCTGTAGCAGCTATCTTTATTTTAGTCAGTAAAGTCAATGATAAAGCAGAAACAGAAACCTCTGCCTAAAATTACTGTCAAGTAGAAAGCAATGCTTATACATAGATGGAGAGATTCACAAAGGACATATGGACAACTCTATCATGGTCCAACAAGTCTGCATCTCTGAACAGCAAAATGTTATTTTTCAGTTTAGTCTGCATACACTTGTTCATTTGTCCCATAAACTTAAACTTAATAATGTGTTAATAGGGATCTCTTCACATTTCATTTTGAATTAAGTACTGAAAATTTAACAGGTTCAGGCACATATTTGGTAACAATGTTAGATCATAAACATGGATGAACCAAGCTGGGTGCCTAGTTACAAGTGACGGGGAATCAGATCCCTGTGCACACAACAGGCAAATAGTTATAATCCCTGAAGACTAAAAAAGAAAAGACTCGGTGGGATGGTAATATGCTTACTAGTGTTTCGAGAACTGGAGGTGTTATTCTGTAGGAAACAGTTGAATGTATTTGAGAATATGAGGCAAATCTATGCACAGTCATTTTTTTGCCCTCATTGTATATATTATTTTTCTATCCTCATGATGGTGACAGTCTTCTCCAAAAGTCTTTAGTACTGCAGTCTATTGCCCATCTGCTTCAGTCACAATAATTTAAAAATACTTTAAATTGACCTATTGTTTTACATCCAGCATACTTTTTCTGTTTCTAAACTGAAGTAGCAGTGTAGAAGAGTGTCATTTTGCAATCTTAACTGAAAATATGACAGCCATTTCTTCCCCAAGTATAGTGTGCAAAATATTATTACTGTTATACATTTAATATGCTTTTTTCATATTCTGTTATTATTTATTAACTTAGAGGGAATGATTTTAAATAATCTCTATCACAAACTAAGAAAACAAAAGTTTTATTACATAACAGCAAACTGATGTCAAATACAGCCTACTTACAGCAGGCACATTTAGACATTAAAGATATACCTAGGTTCAAACAGGAAAAATGTGTTGCACAGGTATCTTATTCCAATCATGGTAAAACAAAACTAGGGTAGACGGAAAAAAGTATTCACAAAGTAGTTCTATTTGTTGCTGCTTCTGAAGTAATCTGTGACTCAGAAGGTCCTATTATTTCAGTAATAAAAAAAACTGAATGGGATTATAGTAATTTTAGATAATATAGACATAATAATTAAATTATAAATACTTTATAGCTAATATTTATCATTTAGTCCTCAGTATGTATAATCGTAAATATTTACCTAGACATTTTAAATGTGTATTAAGCCCAGTTACATCACTTATCTATAGTCACTTAAGCCCAGTTAGGACACTCATCTTTAAATTTCCACCAAATTATCCAAAACTGCCTTAAAACTGCCTTAAATAATTTCTAAATTATACCATCAGTCAGAAAGAGGTTTCTCTACCCATATTCAAGACAATATATTTTCTCATTAGTGCTACACAGTTGCCAATAAATGATTACTTCTTAGTAATAATTTGGTACTCTCTTGTGAGATCTTCCATTTATGACACCATTTTTATTTCTGACCATGGCTCACTTATCTTGGAATCCAAAACATCAACCTCTCCAAATTACAACTAGCAATTTAAATTAACATTTTTATCTGATGAAAGACTTTTTTACATTTATTTCTACTCAAATTAAAACTAATTGAACTCTCTTAAAAACATTTTAAGCATAGGGAACAAATAATTTACTTTACATCTGAAAATGAACTGCTCACACAAAGGGCATTAATCATATAACACCAAAAAAAAAACACTGCTGAGTTCTGCAAAAAAAAAAAATAATAATTTTATGAACATGAAGAAAGGGACAATAGGATCAATAATTTCAGGTTCCTCAAATAAATAAGTTTGATATGGTGTTACAGAAAGCTGCATTACAGTCTGGTAGGAACATAGCAGCATGTCCAACTGCAACAGACCACAGAGAATAATGGCCTTAGCAAAGAATATTGTCAGAGTATCTGTCCCTTCTGTGGAATACAAGTTCTCCAAACGCAGTGTCCACAAGACCTACTACATTGTGCAGGACCCCCTCTCTCCTCTCACAAATTCTTTATTCTTTTACCATTTGGAAAAAGATACTATAGCATCAGACCTAGATCTACAAATGTGATAGCTTTTTCTTCCAGGCTTCCAGGCTCCTCCACGCAATATAGCCCCCTACCCTAATAACTTAAAACACAATCTCTCCCTCCAGTTTATGCACAATACATTTCACCTTCTCTTTCTTTTTTCTGCACTTTTCTGCTCCTCCTGCACTTACTTCACTCCCTTTTATTCTCATCCCTGCTCTCAGCTGGTGCCCTCTGATTGCTGCTCTGCTCTTGGCTGGCAATCACTGAAGCCGACACTTGCACACTCCGCGATAACACACACTACAGCTGGGTGAGCTGCCAGAAAAAGGATTAAACAATTAAAACCATTAGTGTCTCTATCACACTGCCACGGACCCCTCTCATCACATGAACACAGAGAAGTTAGCAACTTATTTAAGAAAAATAAGAATGTAAAAGAAATGATGCTCTATTAAAGATTTTCAAATAGACAGAAACACCATAACTCTAGACATCAACACTCTCTAAAATCTTGCTTACTGTTACAAGTGGAAATGCTGAAGGACCAGAGGCTACACAGCACAATGTAATTTATTAAACAAGAAAAAAAACAAGCTTTCTTTATATCAGTTCCATTAATGTTAAGTATGTTCACCAAAACAATAAAAAGCTTTTAGAATGCACAACCAAATGAAACATTTTCCTACTTAACATCAACGTTAAGATACTGGCAAAGTTTTCACAAACAGACTAAAGAAAATGCTTCCTTCTGTTATTTCATAAGAAAAAAAATTTCAAGCTATTATTATTAAATCTGACAAATACAATGTTATATACTGTATACTTCAGCAAAGCACAGATTTCCAAGGCCTTACTGTCTTTGTACACAGAAAAACAGACTTATGTGGGTTTATTTTCTCACTGCATTATGTAAATATGGGTTTGGGTCCATTATTTTTGCAAACATAGATTACACTAATACACTTTAGCCTAAAAACTTTAGCTTCTATAAATTATATACATTCTGATCTACTCTTTTTTAGAATGTGGCAACAAAACTGGTGTTCTTGACCACCATTTTTTTTCGTCATTGTTACTAAACGTCTAATCATCTATATGCACTGGCAATCAAAGATTCAGGTAAGTAAAAGCAATGGACGTGAACAAAAAGTATTACTTAATGCATATGACATGGCATTTTATATTACTGATCCATACTCATCACTTCCATCTCTGCTAAATGTAGTTGAGACGTTCTAAAGAATTTAGCCTTACACATCAGCAAATTATTTTACCAGTTTTCTTTAACTGTTACCTAGGAATCACAATTCTAAAACAATTTAAATACCTAGTTAAATTTAACCTTAGTGGATGGAATATGTTAAACAAGACCTTTTATCAACTGGGGAAATTCTGAAATAAATCTTCCCTTTATCATTTTCTTTGCAAACTAGTTTTCATGAATTACTACCAACTATGTGAAAACCCACTGCTTCAGTGCTTACTTAGAATACGGTACCAGTTCTCAAAATATTTGAAGTTGGGGATTTTACTGTAAACAATATTTTTTTAACCACAAAACAATAATTTATTTTCACCATATCTAAAAATAACACATCTATACATTATGGTATATATTTGGCAGGAAAACGTTACAGATTAGTATAATGATAACACTTTGCTACATGAAACCTATCCAACTTTCCTATGCTTCCCTCACTGTCTACTATAAAAATTACATCCAATGGGATATTACTGCCTAAAGTACAATTCATTGCAGTAAGTTGTACTACACAGCTAGCATGTCATGTTATCTTGACCACTGGAAAGATCCTAACACACTTCACATAAGAAAGGAGATCATTAGTGCACCAATTTCAAATGGAAGTGTTTATTAAACTTTCATGCAATCTTCAGGCTGCCCAACTAGCAAAGTATCTAAAGCAATTTGTATTGCATTTGCATTTCAATCGTTACATATTAATCAACTGACCTCCCTGCCGAAAAAAAATTAAAATACTATTTTTTTTTTACTTATCTTTCTCAGTGGTTTGTTCCAACTAAAGTCCGATTCATACTTTGCATGAACACAGACTTTAACTGCTCTGCTCACATTCAATTGCATCATGTTATTTACTTATCCTGTTAGGTTTGTATTTTATTAGCAAATTTCTTTTATAAAATGCTTTTAATGTACTTTTTTAGGGATTTCTCATAAATGTAAGAAGTGACAGAGCGTTGGCTACATTAAGCACTATTGTCCTGAAGAGTGCAGATGTATGGTGTGTCAGTCTTCACAGAATGTGCATTATTCATTTGTTGTTGATAGGTGTGCAGCCCGTTACCACAGTTTCTATAGATGACTGGCGAACGTTATTATGAAGCAAGTATGCATAACTTAAGCTTTAACCTTTTAGACCTGGATTTACCCTTGTCTGGTACTTATACCCAATAGCCAAGGCTAATTATCCAGGTGAGGATAAATCACCACTGACACTAACCTTCCCTGTCCAGTATTTGTCTTTTCAACGTTTAGACACAGGAAGGATAACAAACTAGTTTGATGTAACAGTAAAAAACTTAAAGAGATTTCAGGCACTGATGTATTTTTTGTGGAAGATGTTGCTGACCCTGAGAAAGACTGCTCTGTTATACAGTTAGATGAGCTTTCTATGTATCGTACAGACCAAACTGCCAGTGATTACCTGCTTAGAGAGTTTTCAGGAGTTTTTCTGACAGCTGCTTACATTGTACCAAAGGCCAACATAAGAACATAAGAAATTAGACAAACGAGAAGAGACCATTTAGTCCATGAAGCTAATAGCCAAACTACCCAGTATCTCATCCAGATTTTTATTAAAGGTTGATGGTTTCTGCTTCAGCTACATTTGCTTCAGTAGTACATCTGCTTCAGTAGTTTGTTCTAGAGTTCCTCAACTTGCGTAAATAAGTGAATCCTGGCTTCAGTTTTAAAAGTACATCCCCTTGATTTCCACCTATGTCGTTGAGTAGGTAAGTCACCCTTAAGCTGAAAGAATGTTCATGGATCTACTTTAACAATGTCTTTGAGGATTTTATATACCTGGATTAGATCCCCACGGCACCACTTCTGCTCAAAACTAAACAGCAGGACATGTTCTTAAATCCTGGGATGCACTTGGTTGCATCCTCTGCCAGCTTCAAGTGCAGCTATATCTTTCTTGGTGACCAGAAGTGCATTATATAGTTTCAGCATAATGACCCTTGACTTATATCAACAGTTTCTATGATATAACCTAACATTTTACAGTATTTGCCTTTTTAACTGCTTATATGCATTGCTTAGTTGAAGAAAATGTTGCATTAATTTATACCCCTAAATCCTTTTCAGAGGTTGCTTCCTGTATGACAGCATCTCTGATCTTGTGTTTGTAATTGATATTCCTTTTACCTACATGTAGCACTTTGCCATTTTCTACATTAAACTGTATTTTTAAAGACTTTGCCCTGTTCTGAAAGTTGTCAAGGTCATTTTGAATTATTTTTTGTTGCCTCTGCATTGTCTGCAATCCCTCTAATTTTAGTGTCAAATAGCTAATTTGACAAGTTTACTAACAATACAAAAAATCAATGTAATTAATATAAATCAGACAAAGTAATGGTCCAAGGACAGACCTTTGAGGGACTGCACTAATATTATCTGTACTCTTTGCCTCCTGCCAGTTTAGTAGGTTTCCTCTGATGCCTACAGATTTTAGTTTCAGAAATAAATGAGAACACCAGCCATCCCAAGCTACAGAACGTCATTACTAACTATGAATGAGGACATCTTATGGAATTACTTATTGTGGCTAGGAGCTCCAACAAAGGAAACGTAAGATACACTGCAGATATCAGCAGTACATTGCACTCTGCACACCTGCAGGGCCATGTGTGATACAGAGGGGGATTTCCATCAATGTAGCAACAAAGGGCCGGCTGGGTAGGATTGCAGCATAGGGTGTAAAAAGAATTAATTTTTTCCATTGAGTGTAATTCCATGTCAAATTAACCAATGGCTCACACACTTTGGATTAAAAAAAATTCTGGAAAAGTTACTGGGTGTACCCAAGTTAGTAAGGAGACACCCTGTGAAATGTTTTTGAAGTAAGATCAATACAATTTTATCCGGCCTCATTTTTTCATAAAATTTCACAAGTCCATAAACCACTGAGCAGGATCAGACTTTGCACACTGGTACAATAATTGGTATAGTATGTGACCAAATTAAAACATTTGGTCCCGATGACCCTGCATGGTCAAAGCAGTCCCTTGAAATTGACTAAAATTGAATTTGAGTTTTTGGCTTAGCTATGTTTACGCCTCAGAAACACATATTTGTAACCAACACAGACTTTTGATTTTTTTTCCTTATTCATATAACTAATATAGGCTTTCTGAAAAAGTATTAAACAGTAAAGTAACTGTATCAAGTTTTGAATAGCAGACCTCTCAAATCCAAAAACTCATTTTGGATTTAATTTTAAGAGCATCCTAATAGCATGTGGGAGTGTGCACATAATTCTTAAAATATTTTTCTAATTTATTCTACATTGTCCCTTCTTTTTCAAAACACAAACCTTACTTTTCTTATGCAAATCTCTCGTGTTTATTTTCCTTCCTAAACATAGGCTGCATGTGCCATGTGTCAATAATGGTAATAACTGAGTTTTCAATCAGTAAGTTATCAAAAATACAAAAGTTTTTTCATATCAAATGATGATATCCTATCTCATGCTGCTAAACAAAGAATGAGAATTTCCATGGCCAAAAGAGTTCCTGGTACTCGAGAATACCAATGTTACATCCCTACAGAAGATGCCAAATTCAAAGTCAGCTGGGTGTCTAGTGAAGCCGCCGCTGAGATCCTGCCCTCCCATGATCACACTCCTGATGGATCAGATGTGTCCCTCATATTAGAACAGTGTCTTATTGCAGGCTATGTTGGGTGAATGTATGGTGAAATACGTTGGATTGGTGTGATTTGGGACGTGAAGTGGAATAAAAAAGCATGATATGTTTTAAGCATTCAAGCAATCCTGCACAGTCTCTCATTTGTCCACCTATAGACAATGTTTTTTCGGTACCATTATAGTGTATCATTATTTTGCTTAATGCACCTAAAACTGTCTGTAGGTGGTAGTACCATCTTGATCTCAAAGACAAAGATGTCCTATACTCTGCACTTCTACTAAACCAGAAATAAAATGGGTCACATTCCTGCTGCTGCAGTACCAAGATGTTAACATTTCATTATAACTAGTGTTGTGTTTAATGATAAATGAAGCAGTTGTTGTTCATGTTTTGTGCTTACTGTGCCTTTGGTGATTTGTTTTGTCTATTAATCTCATACCAAGTTAGTGATGAAGAACCTGATGAATATCATTACTGACACGTGGTGAATTTAACCCATGTTTAGAATTGAAAATAAAAAGGAAAGATTCACATAAGAAAAGTAAGCCAAGTGGTGTCATGTGGTGTCAACATTTTGATTTTGCTACCTACAAAGGTACCAGTATGCAAATTCTGAGCCTGCTGATGGTTTAATTCTTGAGATATGGTCTTGTGAAATTGCTGAAAAAAATAAAGCCATGTCAAATTTAACAACCCTCTCTCCTCACAAAATTGACGATATCTTGGAAAGTATTGATCTTACATCAAGATAAATTTAGAGGGTGTCCCCTGGATAACATAGGTACAACTGGTATTTTTTTCAGAATTTTATGAGACCAAACTGCATGGAATTTCTGGAAAATCTGTTTGATTTGACATGGAATGACTCTTGATTGACCTTTTCTCTCCAATAACTGAAAAATAAAAACTTGCTAAAATCAATACTAAAAATAAAACTTCAAACATTATTATATTATTGTCACATGAATTACTAAATACCAACATAATTTAGGGTGTTTTCATTTACACCATCTTTTTTTATAGTAATACACTATTCATACCAAGTTTGTCAGAAGAAAAACCTTGTCAGGTGTGTGACATTTGTTGTATTTTAAGGTGACATAGAATGGTTAAAAAAAGTTAATGATTAGTAGTACTTAATGGACAAATTAAAATAATTAAAATATCAAAAGAATACACACTCGATTTTTTAATTTTCTTCATTTTTGGATTTGTCCCAACTTTAAGACCACCTTTGTGAAATCAAACTCATTAATTTAAAATTATTTCATAGTTCCAATAAAACAGCCTTTGTTCTGTTGTTTTCAAGGTACCTCACATAAATTCAGACTATGCTATTGCGTATGCCCTTGTATGAAAGCAGAATTAATCATTGAATTGGAATGACTATAACTGCAGAATTTACTCTGAACTGAAGAAGGCATCCCATTCATTCCATACCATTTAAGTACAGTATATTACTCATGCTTCAAAACATTACATGATGAGCTACATAAATGTCTGGCTAATGTTGAAGTTTTAAAAGACTATTTCAATAAATTTTATTTTGGAAAGATGTTTATATGGATGAGTGGATGTATGTAAGGTTGATGCCCTGTGCACAATAAGATCATGTCTTAAGTCCAGTGTAGTCAGGATAATCAAGGACTCAAAGACATGCTCAAATTGATTTTTGGACAAACAACTGCAGCCATGTTCTTAATATCATTCTAGGGATAAATGCAAAAACTCCATTCTTTTACCACAACTGAGTATGGTACTGTATTAAATAATCTCGCCACTCGTTTATTAACCACGTCATTGTATTCTCAAGGCATGCACGAATCATGTATTTTTGTTTCTTAACTAGACCAATATTTGCCCGAAAGTGGCAATAATGAAAGCCTTTTTTCTTTCTTCAAAGCAGGATTTTCCCACCTTATTAACTTAAACTATGTAGGATGTTAAAACAATAGGTTAAATACCCACAATACCATGCCGAAATTACAGACCTAACCCTGATTAAAGACTACTAGCGCTTACTATATTGCCTTCATCTTGGACAATCTAATCAAATTTTCAAACTCCTGTTTCCTATTTATAAGCACAGACAGATGTATGAAGCTGACTTGAGGATGCAGGGGGAATCATTGAAAGACTGTTTTGAATTTGTATATCAAGACATTAGAGAGTACTTGAGGAATCTGGAGAAGTGTTTAATGGTTGTCATTATGTTCATCAAAAATGTGTAAAAGAAAAAATAAGCTGTTCATTTCCTCTTAAAAAACTGTGGATTACCAAACACATACCATATATCACTTATTGATAACTTACACACATTCTAGGATGGTAATATGGAAACAAACAAGAAGTGCTGATGAAAGCAATTAAAGTAACTAACAGCTGTGATAAAGACAGTAGTAGAATGTGTCAGGTCATACTGATGCTTAAGGATTACAAACTAATCTTTGCTATAATTAACAATGACACCACAGAGTTTCTGAAAAGGAATTTGGGCTGTTTTAGCATTGGTTTATAGCTTCCTCTTGCATTTCTGACTATATTGCCAGAAAGTACAGCCTGACAATTGCAAAAATTAGATACTGAATATGAGGAGAAACAGGTAGAATATGCTAAATATGAGGAAGAGCAGCAGTTTAATGTGTAAAAAAATAAGAACACAGAAATGCAAAATAAAGAAGAATATTGCTCCTTGCTAAGTTTGCTAATATAGGGGCATGCAGAGAAAATTAATTTAGCCACTATTTTTATGTTAAATATATGAACATTTTATGGTTATTCCATACTGTATGTATGTATGTATAAACATAATGAAAATCTTAATGTAATTATCAGGCTTTTGTGTAGATTATTTTGTGTGACTAATGAAAATTGTCTCATGCAGGCAGCACCATGGCTACAAGTGTTTTTCAGTCTAGGTCAGATCCAACAACAACTGCCTTGCTCACCCCATACCAAAGAAAACTTCTTTCAATCAATTAAATGTTTGGGCTTTTGGCCACATGTTCTCAACTTGCAGCAGGCTCAGCACACTACAACACTGTTATTTATTTAATTTATCCCTAGTTTAAATATGTATTTTAAATGACTGCCTGTTAATTCCACAAACCTGTGATATGTATTCTAATTTTCTGCAAAGTGACTTAAATCATTTAGTTCAAGTCAGCGGTAAAATCCAGATCACACACTCATTGATTATTTCTTTTACTTCATTGAATAAGTACAAGCTTTAATATATTCCAACACCAACACAAAAATAGCCACCCCTACCATTCCAAATGCATTAATGCTGCCAAACACACAGAAAGGAGAATCGCACAAAGCCATTCCTTATAAAACATGCCTTTTTCTGCTAAATGATAGCTAGCTGTCTTTGGTGACCTTAACAAACATGTTGGAGCAAGCAACTCAAAAATGTGTATTATTTATGAGCGGCTGAGAGCTACACAACTACTGCAGTTACATAGCAGCAGTTACTGACATGTTCAGTGTTACGTTTACCATTCTTGTTTGTTGCTCATATGTTACATGCCACTTTGATCAATGTATGTTACGCACATATCTTCAAGTTTTATGCCTCTTGCATTAAAGGTCCACCATATAGATGTTTTAAGGAAACTTTTAAACAAAATGTGACAGTTTCAACATACTCCAGCTCCAGGATAATCTTTACACAATTTTTGTAAGATTTTCTAATTGTGTTGTTGGATAAAAATGAACAAAAAAACTCCATAGGTATATAAGATTCAAAAATAAAAACATCTCAATGCTCCAGTAGCCAGCAATATGAATACACCTACCTGTATTGCTATACCCTTACGAATTACAATTTTTGGGTCATATATGATAAGTCACTAAGAGAATGTACATGTTTTACCTGATTCAAAAAGATAAAAATTATCCTGGCACCAAACAAAACAAAATGTGCTGTCTTAATGTTTATCAATCTATAGCAATCACTCCTGAAACAAATTGCTTAAAGAGGCTGGTGCTAGGACCCAGCTCACCACTTATGTCAACACAGGAAGCCTTATCTTTTGCTTTTCATACATTGCAGCATTTCACCATAATACAATTATTATGGCACAGTACAATTTATATATCATGCCGCAGCATTTAAACCTCGTTATTCCATTTACATTGATTACCAAAATCTTAAGCTTATGACTTAAAATGCTACCATCTGCAATTAGATTTTGGACTTCCTATATAGCAGACAAAAGCCTGTGTGGATTAGTAGCATCATTTCCTCCACAAAGAACCTCAACACAGGCACCCCACAGAGCAGTGTGCTAAGCCTTCTGTTATACTCTCTAAACTTTCGACACATTGGACAAAAACAGCTCTTTTGACATTTTGGCCAGAAACAGAACTCCATCTTTAAACTAGCTGATGATACCATCATCACCAGCAATGAAAAGACAGGTAATCTGTAACATGCCTTCTGACACAGAAGTCCCAGGGTAAAAAAGCTCTCCCTGAATTTTAAGAAAACCAAAGTGCTGATCATAAATTTCATGAAGCAAAATAGGTATATCCTATTCTCTTCAGCGTCGGTAGAGATGATGTAGAAAGAAGCAATAGCTTCAAATTTCCAGGTACCACCAAGTAGACCTACCAATTAATTTATTTCCTCAGGTGTCTAAGGAAAGTCCAGATGGCTACATGTATGCACAAAAACTTCGACTGATGCACAGCTGGTTTTCATACACTCTTGCTGCATTTAATGGACATTCCTATTGATTTAACCCACACCTGTGCTTTTTATGTATTTACTTTGTTATAGTATATACCGTTGCTTGTTATATTTACTGTTTGATCTTGTATTCATTGTCTTACAGTACTACCGACACTAACCTACACAAGACCAGCAAGTAAGAATCAAGTTGTATCGTCTACACATAATAATAAACTTGAAGACTGTCTGTGACTAGTCAATAATTTCACATTGTAAAATGAAAATGATAATCCTCTTAATATGAAGTGGGCTGTTTGTCTTATTGTATTTCACAAATTGTTATATGATAATCAGAAATAATGTGTACTTTATGTGTGGTGCTTTTTAGGACTAGAATGATCATACATGTTCTCTAAGTGACAGCACAATAGTTTTAAACAGCATCTCTCAGACCAGTTAAAATTCAACTCTGCCCAAAGGCCCATGACTACACTTGTTATTGTGCTGGCCAGTCCTTCAACTGACAGGTGCTGGTAGACCCTTTCAGTTTGTTATGCCACTACCTTGCTGTTCCCTGCTAGGCAGGGATCCTTCACAAAACACACTGCATTGAGTCTATAGATATAGCAAGGGGAAAAAGACAAGCCCAGATTGAGACTAAACTCACTATACTGTACCTGTAAAATATTCCTACAGCCAACATCACTGTCAAGCATCACGTCAATTTAGTATTCTTACCTTGCCTGATTTTGATAGCATTTTGGCAAACTAGAAAGTTAGAAACTATGATGATAGCTTGTGAGGGAGTCTTATGAGGTGTCTATCTTGGTATTTTTTGTTATGTAATCTTACATGCTCAAGACAAACTAATTCAGCAACTGCAGTAGGGCTAGGTGATTTTTTCATTATTATTATTTTTTTACCAAATGGTACAGCTAAACATTCAAGAAAACACTTTATTTTAATCAACTGGTCACATGTGTACAGTCAAAACATACTGTGACAATTTGCCCAAACATCTCCACAAACCTGGTTGCCTCAAGAGTCGAGTCTTGACAAAATAGGGCTGCTCACAGCACCATGGATTGGGCCTTGAGGGGCAGCAACCCCTGAAGCTAAAAGTCCAAGTCACTTTAAAAAAAAAAAATGGAAAGAGTAAGAATCTAAGTGATGGCATCTACCATTGTCATAGCAATGGGAAGGTTGTAAATGATTACTAATTGTGTTATTGTTTCCTTGAGTGTTTCTGTCTGTAGAAATAAACCTGCACAGGAAACTGTCAGTGTCCAGTAATGGACATTATAGTATTACTGTGAAGAAGATGAGCAGTGCTTCTCTTATGAATGCACTTGTTACAAACAACAGCTATAACATTAAGTCAGATGTCTAGAATTGGTTCTGATGAGAAAGACTAGAAACTGAATAAACTAAAGTAAAATGTAAAGTTTGCAAAAATATGATAGCAGTTAAAAGTGGCAGCACATTCAGTTTATTTGAGCAAAATGAAACTGATGCGTGAAAGTACAGGACAAAGTTAAAGCCTGTCCACAACCAGCAGCTCCCGAGGATTATTCGCTTTGCTTCAGCATGGACCTCACAAGATGCACTCCCTGTTATAGATCTCTTTAGACTGCATGATTACATTATGAGCAGAGCATGCCTTGTCTGAGGCCATGAAAGAAAACACCCAAGCTGTCCATCACGCTTCTTACCCTGCAATCGTGGCTAGGTTATGATGGGGAGAAGAGCAAGCAGTCAGAGGGCTATCACAGGACACTTGACTCCTCTACAAACAGCTCAAGACTAGAGAACATTACCTATAATAGAGAAAAGAAGCTATATGGTATTCTCTGCATGATAAACTGTTTAAAGAAAGAAAAGGAAAAAAAAGAAATGTCATCTGTGTTAAAGGTGTGTCTTAGGTATACGGAAGAGCAGTTAGGGCTGCAAAAAAAGGAAAATGTTTTAAACTACAGAAAAAGTAAGGAAAGTCCCTGTAAGTTACGTGAAAGGAATATGATGGCTACGGGGAGGAGGAATGAGGGCTGCAGCTGTAAACACAAATTAGAAGATGTTTTCTTGTTTTGCACCTTTTCTCATTGAAAATAAAAAAAATATGCAAGTTTTTATATTTCTAGGAAGGATACAGTTGTACTTTCAGTTTGCAAAATGAGGTCAACCTTCTAATTTAGTTTTTTTTTCAGTTGAAAATAATTTCTGTGTGAAAATATTTAAATAAATCATAAATTGTATATAAATAAAAAAAAATGAGGTTTTACTTTATCTTTGCCATATCGCCCTGCCCAAAACTGGAGTCATTAAGTGTAACATGCTTTCCAAATGGAAGTTGTACAAGTGTGACATCTGTCTAAGGCATATACACATAAGATTGCCATTTTATTTCTCACCTCCAACTTATTGCGCTACCATGTACCACAAGTCATTTAACCTGCCACTCCTCCATTAATAAAAAAAAATGTCGAAACAAATCTATTATATGCTGGTTTTGTAAGTCGTCTGTTAGCCAAATATATAACAAAATATAATAATAAATATAACAAGAATAAAAAAAAACAATACCCATCTACCTTTTAGTCACATCTTGTCCAATTCCAAGGCAAAGGCCAAAAAAGCAAGAAAAAAATAAATAATTCTGTTAATTAAACAAAATAAGGAGAATTCTTTTACTCAAATAGTAAACAACCTACCTTAGAACACCAGTGGAACTTAAAGAGAAGTGCATTTAAGATTAAAACCAGGAAGCACATCTTTACAAAATGAGTCATGGAAATCTGGATCAAACTACCAAGTCACGCAGTTAAAGTACATACATTGACAACTTATAAAAGGTATCTAAATAGGGTATTGGACAGGTTAGGTATTAGCAAACTAAATGAGCTTTATGGAGTGAATGGGCCCCTCTAGTCATTTAAACGTATGTTTTTAAAATATTTTCAAACTCATACAATCCAATTTAGGGATGTGGAGGGCTGGAAACTACCTAGATTTGTAACATAATAAGAAGAAATCAAACCGGGAAAATAAAAGTTGAACTTTTTAAATTACATCATTAATTTGTTAGTTTACTGTATCTATTTATGCGCATTGAATTTAGGAGCTTAAGGCTATGTAAAATCCTTTACATTACATTCATTCATAACAGAAAATGGTTCTCTGTTAAAAAAACCCAAAGGAATATAATTAGAGGGGCTATTTAAAGTGAGACAGTATAATTATAGAAACAGCAGATATCATCTGCTTTGCCTAGCCACATACATTTCCTACTGTGAACCCAAGTTCCACTTTGCCAGCAAAAACAACTTTAATTTTAAAAGCACCACACCACAACACTCTCACAGCCTTTTTTGTTAATCTCTGATACAACCATTTCTGTATCTTGTTATTTTGCTAATCATACTGTACATGTACAAGGTAGGAAAAAAAAGTCTTGCGTAGTATTTTAAAAATAGATATGAAAATTACACTTGTAATAATAATGTTGCTACAAGTAAATTGCAGTTTTTGCATTCAGTACACTTCAAACTTTCCAACAACTGTTGAAAAACAAAACATGATGCTCCATCTAGTGGAAGACAGCTGTTACTGATCTACTAGCCTCAGCCTTCAGAATACAAACATTGCTATTTTTGTTTTTTTGGTTAAAACTTATTCTCCAAATCTTATTTGGTGTCGTTCTGTCCAAAGCATGTATTCAATCACAAATCATCAAAACACAAATCTGACTACAGAAGAAGACCCCTATCTAAAGGCTACTAATTTAAATGCTTGAGAGCATTTACTTTACAAAATATCTCAATGTTTAAAACAGAAACTTTTTAACTGCATGTTACTGAGACAGGAGGGATGTTACTAACCATTTCTCTAAACTATTTTCTCTAGTACAGAAAGACAGGGATTATAAGCATACCCAGGTACAAAATCAACCACAGACAGGACACCAGTTGATCACAGGCCATACTCATACACACAACCATAAGAATCTACAGACAGAAATCAATCTTTCAGCATTTCTTTAAACTGTAGGAGAAATTTTAAATCAATATGAAGTTATCATGCAAAGCTCATGCTTAGAACATTTCCACAGAGAATGAAGCTGGAGCCCAAGTGCTGAAAGATGGCACTTCTACCTACTGCATTGCATTACTGTGTTGCTGTACGTAATGCACATCAAACACATGTCAGCAATTTATTATTGACTTGTTGAAAGGACAGGATATTTTCTCAAGTTAACATTGTGTGCATCCTTTTTTATCAGACTCTTTCCTGCTTCTCCTACTTAAACCTCTAATGGGCATCCAAAAGTACTCATAGTTTGACATTTTTTGTCTTGTGTTGATCTTGTTGTCTTGGGTTCCTCTTTGTTTTAGCTGATACTAGCGCATAATTTAGGCACTGCTCCACAACACAATATACATGCACAGGAAAAACTCTTACCAGTGGTGATAAATTTATACTAGTATTGTTTTTCTTATACTGTATATCTAATATCAGGTGCTTCTTTTGCCCACTTTGTATTGAATGTCACACCAACTAGTACTTCAGTAGCAAGTTGATACCAAATGTCTAAAAACATAACGGTACTAGCTTTTTTACAGTATTTGTAGTGCTGAGTGACAGTTGGCACTGTGCTTATATGTTTCTATGCATTCTGGAAACAAGTCCCGTGGACTCAGGAAGATAAAACAGAACTTTTTGGCCACAATGTGCAAAAGTATGTTTGGAGAAAAAATGGTGCCAAATTCCAGGAAAAGAACCTTTCCAGCTGTTAAGCATGGGAGTGGATCGATCATGCATTAGGGCTGTGTTGCAGCCATTGGCACAGGGAACATGTCACAGGTAGAGGGAAGAATGAATTCAAAAAGAGGATGGGTCCTACAACAAGATAATGATCCAAAAAACAACTCAAAAACTATAATGCAATACCTCAAAGGGCATAGGCTGAGGGTTTTGTCAAGGCCCTCACAGTCTCCTGACCTAAACATCATTGAAAATCTGTGAACAGATCTCTAGAGAGCACTGCATGCAAGTTGGCCCAAGAATCTTGTACAATTAGAAGCATTTTGCAGGGTCAAATGGATGAAAATACCCCGAGTAAGAACTGAAAGACTCTTAGCTGGCTACAAAAGCTTACAAGCTGTAATATTTGTCAAAGGTGGTGTTACTAAGTACTGACCATGTCAGGTGCCAAAACTTTTGCTTCAGGTTCTTTCGTTTTTTTGGAATTTTGTACCTGTGAATAATGAAAATAAAATGTAATCCTGCTTAAAATATAAAAGAAATGTGTTATCTTTAACTTTATGCCTTTTGGCGATCCGTTCATCTTCTGCTCACTTAACTATTCACAGTAAGAGACATTGTAAACAAGGGAGCCCAAACATTTGCATGCCACCATATAAAGAAAATTGCTGCAGGAAAGTTTTACAATTTCTTCTTTTTTTTGGTGGGTTGGGTCCTATGGAGTTCTTGCCTTTCTAGCATAAGAAAAATTTTGGTATGGAATATAAGTTTTCATACACAACACCACAAAAGTTTCTGTCATTTGCAAATTCAATTAATTTAACTTGTTCATTAAATACTACTCTCTAAAAAGTTTACTAAGCGGCTAATACAAATATAAACCTTTCAATGGCCAATGTTATAAACCTGACAGAGTGATTCTGTGACAAACCAGATTTTAAAAGTATATTTGTCACAAAACAGCTTTAAAGAGTTTGTTCAAGAATATTATCTTGGAATTTAAGTTCAACAGTTCAAATATTATAATGTTTGAATATTTATTTTTAGTAGTGACTATAAGTAATATTTCTAGTTACTGGAGCGAAAATGTCCAGGATTAAACTTAGAATGTGCACATGTTAACAAAAATGAGATAATCTAGTACTGGTATCAAATACAGAAATTCTGGTATCATGACCTTCCTATATACAAGTTAAATGAAAATTAACATTATTGGCAAATTATTGTTAGAAACCTATAAATGTCAACTTTTGATTAACTACTATTTTATACTTTAGTTACATCACAATTTTAAATTTTATATACTGTAACAGGATTTTACACACAAGCATCTCAGATAGTTGGGATTAAACCAACTCTTAAAACACCGGTGATGCTATCCACTTAAGCTATGGAAGGTCTTCTGTAACTAGATCTTCAGAGTCACAAAGAGATGAAGGTAGTACGAGAGGGTAATGGAAATTACTTTCTCTTAACCTCTTTGCCATCTTATGCATGAATAAATTCTTACTAATACATGCAAAGTCATTTACAAACAGACTAAAATGCATCTACACCACATGATTATAGATTTTAAGTAAACACAGTTGGAAAAAAAGCTGTTTGTGTGGTGTAAAACACATGCAAACTTTGCTTTAACATTGAAGTTCCAACAGGAATAATTGAAGGCAATCCTATGGTTCAAAACCACATGTTCTTCATTCCCTTATAAACAAACTGAATGATAACATTTAGAACCACAAAATATCAAAAACAGGAATGAGTTTTTTTTCTACATGAACACAGTTTCAATTTATGCTTAAGCTCTGAAGAAATATTAATCCCATAGTTATCGATTCTTTTTGGAGTTGCATCGATGACACATAAAACACTAATGTTCATATACTATATACTGCAGATATTATATATGTATGATATGTGAGCACTACCACACAATGTTATTGATACAACACATCAGTAAGTGATCACTCATACAGTCAACAAAATATGTAGGCTGAAACCATACATTCATCTTCATACGCCACCTTCTCCAGTAAAACGTTGCCAGAACCATCAGTGTATCATAGTATCAGTGGCCAAAGAGCATTAACTTGTCTTTGATGAGATGAAATTCCATCACATGGTATTCATCCCATATCACATATTAACACTCATTCACTTTAACATGACTAGTGGAAAACAAGCAAATTCCACATTAATTGAAGTAATTGAAACAGTATTACAAAAAACACATTGTTGCTGATATAAACATGGTTATTCATATATCAGTTTTTACTAAGAACTTTAAGGAAAATAAAAGTAAAACATATTGTGTTAAATCATACTTTACTAGAGGTACCTTTGAAATCACTGTGAATAAAATGACTGCTCTAGATCAAAGGTGTGCAAAGTCTGTCCTGGGGGGAAATAGTAGCTTCAGGTTTTTGCTCAAATCCAGTTTTTTAATGAAGTCAACTACTGATGTTAAAGCAGTTCTTACTCAAATAACATTTCTATGCTTTATTTTAGTTGTTTCATTTGTGAATATTTTCCACCCTTAATTGCTTATTTTAGTCTTAATCAGCTACATTCACTGTTCTTAATTGTTTTTGGCAATACAATACAAATGACAAAGAATCCAGCAGTTCTCTATCACACTTGTTTAGGCCTGTATATATTCATCACAGACTATCCAGTTTAATAAAGTATTTGAATGAAACAAGAAAATTAAAGAACTATGAATTACTAATCTGGCTACAAATCATTTGGATGACTAGCCACAAGTACAGATATAGCAATTTCACTTGAAATTTGCCTTGATAATTTTGTTCCTACAACTATACCTGGCACTGCCAGTGTGCTGTTTGACATTCTAAAGACAAGCAGACTGGATTATCTGTTGGCCCAGTATGAGTAAGTGTGGATGCATTTGAATGTGGTGCTCCATCCAAAGTCGGTTCATGCTTGTGCCTAGTGCAATTAGCATAGGCACTACCTCCTTGGCAGTCCTGAACTAGATAAGCCAATTAGAAAATGATGGATTGTTGGATGGACAACAGCAGCCATGTCTATTTTATTCAGAGAATTAAAATTGAAATTATTTTCACTGTCATTTTTAACATTCTCATTCAAATGCATAATGCTAGAAGTTAAAACTATTGCAATTTACAGCTGATAAGTCACTCATCATGCTCTCAAGGTATGGACAAATCCTGCATTTCTATTTTCAAACTTATTCCTTAATTTGATAAATATAGGCACTATTCCTATAATCCCATGCTAAAATTCATGTGTTCTATCATATGCTTCCATATTGAAGTATGTGTAGTAACACACAGCAACCATCAGCCATTTATAGGGATCTAAGAAATTAAAGTCAATTATGTCCATTTCCTCCAGTTTCTGTAGCTTTCAGCACACTCATTCTTCTCATATGATCTACCACCACTTCCATCTTAAACAAGCCATTGCTACATATAATTAAAACACCTAAGCCTGTTTTTCCTCTTTCTACAGTAAAATGGATATGAAATACAGTGTGCAATTAAATAATCTGCATAAACCCTACAAAATTAATTATTAGCTTTGATGAAACAATGTTTTTAGAACATTCAGACCTGGCTACAGTTCACCTTCAGCCCCCTCCAGTACTTCATTGAGTACATACAGTACATAATCTAAATTATTTTTCTTGAGAATGAGTACAACTAGACTTCAAGCAAAAAATATAAACTTTCCTAATCTTATTGCTAATGGAAAATAAGGCAGGAACCTACCAAATTTAGGACACTCCATGATTCAGCACCCACACCTGGGCACGTACACACACACACACTCACTCATATGAGATCCATCAATTAACCTCACACTCACATTTCTGGGGCATTGAGTGTAACTGAAGTAGCAGGAGAAACAGCCAAGCGAACAAAGAGAAAACGTTGAAACTTCCCATGTACAGCAATTGGGCAGGGCTCTGCATCATTAGCTTTTAATTTTATGTACTAAGAGTTGTGCTCATGCCCACTTCATTTTAAAAAGCCCTTTGGTTGTGTTGTTCTCACCAAATGCTCCAAAGCTTTTATTTCTCTCAGGTTTTGTCATGCATTTGATATTTTCATGTGACATGTATGAAAATAAATATGAAGAATTTACTGACTTATGAAGAATGACATCAAAAGAATGAAATAGACACTATCCTGAACATAGAGATAACAAAAACTCCACAACAACGTTGACTTGATTTTAGGTATATCTTTATATATAATACGCTACCGTGGCTGTCTGTCTGTCCAGGATTTTAAATCAACTGTAGCTCTCAAACCACTTGACCTATTGACCTGAAATTTAGTACACATATACTATGTGACGTCTACTGTCCACTTTCGGGGTGATGATTGTCCTCCAAGGTTATTCCTCTTTTTATTTTTATTTTATTCTACTGTAGAAACAACTCTCGGCAGTGGCCAGCAGGGTTCACATTCCCTACCACAGGGCTATTCAATTGGCGGCCCGCGGGCCACATGCAGCCCAGAATCAACCTCCGAGTGGCCCAGCCCGTGGTTCCGCCCATAGATAATAAATGAATATATATTATTCATAAATTGTTATTTAATATAATTTAATATAAATATATATATATTATATTAATATAAATATATAGTATATTAATATAAAGTATTTATTATGTCTATGGTCCCGCCAAAACGCGCATTCCTACGTAAATTACGTAGCCTGCAACACGCAAACAATGCAGAGCGTGCTGGTAGTAGCTTAGATTACTATCAATATGTCTTTCTTAACACTGTGAAACGTAAAATTGCCAATGAAAACCATAAGTTTAACCCTGCCTGGACTGACAAATACTTGTTTATTTTACCGCCACATCCAAACGCCAAACCGATGTGTTTAATTTGTAATGAGTGCGTTGGAGTATTTAAAGATTACAATGTGTGGAGGCATCATGTTGAGAAACACCACACTTTTCGCACCAATTTTCCAGAGGGATCTCAAG
Organism: Polypterus senegalus; assembly: GCF_016835505.1. Lineage (NCBI taxonomy): Eukaryota > Metazoa > Chordata > Cladistia > Polypteriformes > Polypteridae > Polypterus > Polypterus senegalus. The sequence continues at coordinate 67,615,989 of NC_053158.1, forward strand.
AGAGGGCTGCAAAAGTGTAGAGTTTGATTGCATCTTACAACCGGAGCAGTACTACCATGGTGCGGTCATTCACAGCCCAAGAGAGAGCTACTGCAGCATCCCTTCGTGTTTCCTGGATACTGGCAAAAAAGAAAAGGCCATTCACAGACTCTGAAACCGTGAAGGACTGTATGCTGGCTGTCGTGGATGAGGTGATAAATGACGATAAAATTAAAATGAGCGTGGTATCTGCTATAAAAAACGTACCGCTGTGTATGAAACGCTGTTAGGAGACCTGATGAAAGCTGATACTATGTCTACATTAGTAGATGAGTCCACAGACAAAACTGATACTGCTCAGTTGTGCATATATGTCCGTTTTTTTGATGGCAAATGCTTCCGAGAGGAGCTGCTCCGCCTACTGCCGTTAGAAGGGCACACAATTGGCGATATAGTCTTTGGGAAAATTTCCACCTTTTTTAAAGACAGTGGTCTGGATATGAAGCGCATACTGGACGACAACTTCATGGCCGATGCCTGCTTTCTGAGCGACATATTCAAACACCTGAACGATCTCAATTTGGGACTACAAGGCAGAGACAAAACTGTCATCGACCTTGTGGAACAAATGCGCGCATTCCAAGTTAAACTGGACCTTTTCGCAAATGATTTGAGCACAGGCCGAATGCTGCATTTTCCGACACTCCGCAAATGCATCTCATCCCCCGCACAAATCACGGATGTGATGACAGATTTCATTGCGATGTTGAAAAATAACTTTGCTGGTCGATTGGATGGACTTGATCTGCCCACAGAGTTTTTGACCCGTTCACTGTTGCAATAGTAGGGGATTTATCCGCCAGAGCTAAGAAACTGGTCCCTTCCATTGACGAGGGGAAATTCACACTCAAACTTGTTGACATGCAGTCATCTGTAACCATGGCACAGGAGCTTTCCACTAACGGGCCTGCAATGTTTTGGACTAATGTCAACGCACATCAGTTCCCTAACATTAAGAAAGTACCGATCGTCATGCTCAGTATGTTTGGATCAACGTATACATGTGAGTCAAGTTTTTCACACATGAACACCATAAAAAGCAACTCTCGTTGATCCCTGACTGACCATACTCTCCACCAATGCCTTCGAATTGCATTGACAACTTACGAGCCTAAAGTCACTGCTCTCGTTCAAAACAAAAAATGTCACTTCTCCCACTAAGTCAGCAGGGTAACTGTAGCCTACAATACATCAATATAATGTGGGATGCGTAACAGAGGCATGCCTAATCACACATGGTAATTTAAAATATGTTCCCTCAGTGTTGTTATAGTTGTGAATACTGTGCACTTTTTATTATATGCACTTTGAGATGTTCCTGGGTCAAATGTGTGCAAGTTGTTTATTTTGTTTCAAAAGGAAACAATGTTATTTCTAATAGCCTACTACTGTGCACTATTTTGTTTTATGCACTTTGTGATCAGATAGGTCAGATATTTAGCCTAGGTCAGTTTTTTTTCTTTTGTAAGTGGAAAAAATAGGGGCTACCTCGGATTCTGTTAATTCAGCTCTTTTTAAAATGCACCTTTTGCTCTGCAAAATGACCAAAGTTAAAAGAGAAGCAACAAATAAACCTTATGCTTTTCAATAAATTTGTTTGTGTTGGTTTTAAAATTTGTCACTACGAGCTGCTTTGCTGCTAAAATGACTGGCCCAGCTAACCTTCTTGGTTTGACAATTTGGCCCAACTGAATTTGTAATTGAATAGCTCTGCCCTACCACCTTCCCTGTCACTTACCCTACCTCTTCATATCTTAAATCATTCTTGAGGCAGATTGAAGACTTAAGTGCCAGCTTAAGTGAAAAATTAAGGAAAACGTACTAAGTAATTGCAACACAAACACTGACTTAATCAGTTTTAACGCAAAAAGATGCAAACAAAAGAAGAGAAGAAGTGGGCCACTAGGTTGGAGAAAAGAAGAGCTGCTCATGAAGCAGCAAGCGCATCAACCTCTGAGCAAATGAATTCTAAACGTACAGAGAAAGAGTATGAAAACTATGAATGCTCAAGTCAAATGTATTCACTGCATGTTATATATAAATATATATTAAATGAAACAAGGACTACATGCAGAACAAAGTAATGCTGCAAAGCCAGTTTATAGTGGGCAGGCAAAAAAGTGAGCATGGGCACTAGTCTGTAGTATGCAATTAGAAAAACTTTTACTAAACTACATCAGTGCAGCCTGAAAACTTTTTAGATTGTGTTATGGCACCTCTCTAGGAGATCTAATTCATATCCTGCTATGAAAATATTTTTGACAATTATACAATTATACAATTTAATTGCCCATTTACCAAAGGATGCACTTCACTGGTATCACACAACCTGCAAATAATCTCATGCCTCATGCCAATGGTCACTTGGTGGGCTTGAACAATAGTCTTTATGAATTACATGGAAACATGCTAATGACCAGTTGCTTGCACAGGACAACCCACCAATGCCACTCCTATCTCCACTCCCACATCTCATCTTTACTTGCTACCCATGGCATTTTATAACAGAAAGAGATTTATGTATTCATTTTACAGCCACATACCTTACCAGGGTGCCTTAAATAATAAAATAGTAACACTTTTGAATGCTGGAAATATAAATTAATTAACCAAGATACATATTTGCAGACATGACAACACCACTGATAAACAGATTAGTAGCAATGAAAACCTTAAACATGAAAGGTTAACTTTGCTTAGTTGAGATATTAAGGAGTTTTTCATGTGAAAGCTAACATTACATTCACAATTCAAGATGTGGCCTAATTCTTTAGCATAACCTTTGTTCCAGATGTAGTAACATACTGAAATATATTACAAACACATAATATATACTGTATATTCCACTATATTGAATGAAATTCATACATCCACCCATCTGTTTCAAAACCTGCTTAATGTAATTCAGGCTTCAAGGGAAGAAACACCACTGGATAGGTTGCCAGTCCATTGGGGGACACACTTGTACACAAACCTACACTCATTGAACCATGCCAGAACTAAAGGAACCAATTAGCCGAAAGCAACATGTCTTTTGAATGTGGGAGGAAAGCCAGAGTGTTCTGAAAAAAATATATTGCAGCTTCTGACATTTTACATTCTTAGGTTTTATATTAAAAGCTGACCACACAACAAATTTGGGATGGTGTGTCTTCTATGTGGAGTGTGCATGTTCTTCAAAGATGTTTTGTCAGGATAAATGATGAAGCAGAGCTGGCTAACTTTATTTACAAGTGATCCACTGAACAGTGACATCTTATTCTACATGCAATCTAGTGTTGCACTGTTTTTTTTTTTTTGCCAGGACCTGAAAGTTAACCACCTTGGAAAATGTATACATTTCTTCTCTGGTCACTCTAGCTAAACACTTCTTGTGAGATATCTCCTGCTATGAATGTCTTGTGAGCAGTATTTAAAGGTAAGCTTTATCAATAAACTGTTATACACATACATATTTACTGAGTCAGAATACGTGCAGATTCAGAACGGAGATTATCTAAACCAATCCCAGTAGACCTCAGAGGCTGCAACAATTTGCTTCAAACAATGCTTTATTTGTAAGGCTGTCTCCTGCTTTTTCTGTTAAGAGAAAAATTATATGAAAAATTGCACTTTAAGCTTTTGTTTGGCATATACTGTATTATACATGATAGCAAAACACTGAGAAGATAGATGCCAATTCTTTGTCTTGGACCTCATTTCACCATAAAAGCCTCTAGCTCCTTGCAACCACAATTTGAATAAATGAGTTAACAACTCAGAAGACAGATGAATTAAATTATTAAAATATTGTGTGATTAATTTCATTCTGTAAATATTAAAGAGGTGGACATGGGTGTTCATACAATATGTATTGTCACACACGTGTGCATGGGAAGCAGCTGAAGGGCTTAGGAAATACTGTTTATACATCTGCCCAGGGGGCGGGGTGCACTGACGGTCTTTCTGAGTTCTCTGCAGGTCTTACCGGGAAATCCCGCCAAGAGCGCCATTTCCAGGAAGGACACATCACTTCCGGTTCCGGCCCCAAGAATGAGGTCACTTCCGGTTCCGGCCCCAAGGATGATGTCACTTCCAGTTCCGGCCCAGAGGATGATGTCACTTCCACCCTCTGTGCTATAAAGCTCACTGCCTTTGCTTAGGCAGGCAGTTCTGTTTTGGACTCTGTTGTGTAACAACTGTTTAATTATGCCTCAAAGACTTTTGCAGCCGGGAAACCGAATTAAACGGGTGGCTGCCCCAAACCTTTCTACGTCTCTGGTCTCCTCTTCTTACAGTATAAAACATACAACAGAAAGTCTTGAAGTTTTGGGGTGAGAAATTCAAATGTTTTCTGTATTAAACTTCTCAACGTTAACTTTTTAACTCGATGTTTACTTTTTAACTCTTTCACCTTGAGTCTGTCATATAATTTCTTTTCTTATATCCTCAACCATTGTTCATGCATTTTACTGTTATTGCTAAATTATTTATTGTTTCCTTGTATTTGTATGCATTTCTTAAATAAAAATGAGGTTAGCAATAAGCAAGAAATTTCAAGGTTTTTTATTTATTCTTACTCATTCTTCAACCACTGAACCTACAGTATATTATAAACTTTGGCAGGTGTAAATAATTCATCTAGAGAAGAACGCAGCTTTGCCCAGCCTAAAATCTATTCACAATTGAGAAAGAAATTAATTTCCACACTGCATACTATAATTTACAGGCATTCTGTTTTTGTGATGACATGTTCTTAACAGATAACACTTCTAAGCCAATAGCCTGCGCTGTTTTTCCAATGATAACACCTACCACCAGCAATAAATAAAGTAAAAAGTCAAATACAGTACATAAATAAATTAAGAAAAGCTACAAAAGCATCAGGGCAAATTATAGGCGGCAATCTAATGTTGCTGCTGTTTCTCAGATCCAGAGACTTGAATTTAAACGTCTGGGCGCTACTTTATTAGAGTCTAAACAGTCCCTCTATATCTCTGTTGGTTTCCTTCCTGCTTCAAATAAGCTTGATCACAATGAGTGTGTGCTTGAGTGTCTCCTATGATAAATGGTGTCCTAATCAAGGATTGGTTTCTGCCATGCACAAGCACTCAATATTGCTGGGATAGGCTCCAGTCCCGAAGATCCTTAATCGGATTAAATACAGAAATCTCATTACTACAAAGTACATTCAGCAGATACTTTCATTACAATGAAGTGGACAAAAGACCTTAAAATTCCTGAATGAATCATCCGCAGAGCAGTTAGTTCTGTAGGCGCAGCTCAGTTGTGCACAACGATCCCCAAACAGAAACACTGTAATTTTATTTTCTTTCTTCGAACTTTCCTCATACTGCTTTTTTTTTTGTTTCCTGCGGTTTTCAGTGATACCTTTTGCTTATTGCTTGTCAATATTTGAAAAACATCCATTGGAATTTAACTCATTGTCACCCTCCTATAGAAACGGCAGACACAAAAAAAACGAAACAGTTCATATTAGAAAAAAAAAAAACTTTTTTTTTGCAGCTCTCGATTGTGGCAAAAAGAAAAAAAGACATTGCCAGTGAATTCAGAATTTCGACATTAACACTGTCAACTTTCTTGAAAAAAACGTACCGTGAACTGCTGCATTTGAAGACGTCGAAAAAGCAGTTTTTATGTGGTTCATGTGCTCGTTCAAGAAACATTCCTATTAATGCGGCACTCATTCAAGAAAATGTGAGGTTTGTAAACTCTCTTAGGACCTCCCCCAGCTGGACAACACACCGAAGAGTGTGCCGAAGTCCGATCTCCGCGTCTCTCCGCCAAAGTAAACAGAAAAAATCTCGATGGGTGATGCAAGGTTAGAAGCACGGACATCGTAAATGCAGATAACAGAATTACTTGGTCACTGACCTGGCCACCACCCTGCCTGACTGCTGTGTCTGTGTATAGCAGAGCGGCAGATCACACTTCAATAAATAACTGTGCTGTTCCTGTTTCAAGCTGAATAAAGCTGGTTTTGCTAAAGTACTGAGACTAAGCCTCGTGTTAGCACAACCCCAATCTTTTATGATTTGCTTCTGTGCCACTTCACTGCACTGCTGTGAGCCTGCTATTGCCCTGCCCCAGCAACGGACAAACAATCTTCCACAGACGCTGCACTCGCTCTTCGGGACACACTTCAGCGTGTCGTTCCCATTGGGTAGGGAGTGGGGGGATCCCAAAAGTGTTCAGAAACCTCACAAAAGGAAGAAGAAGAAAAGGATGATTCGGCTTCTGATTGATAACTGTGCTGAACACAACATGCTTCCACATTTAGATAATGTTCATGTTGAATTCCTCCCACCCAATTGCACAGCAGCGCTTCAGCCACTGGATTTGGGGATCATTCACACCCTGAAACTGTATTATGGCAAGAAAATGCTAAAAGAAATTCTTGTCAGCATAACTTGTAGGCAGGAGGAGATTAAAATTAACATGAAAGAAACTATTGAAATGATTGCAAACGCCTGGACACAAGTTAAAGAAAGCACTATAGTAACAAATACAAAATCTCATTACGATGAAATTTTCGTTACAACAAGATTAGGTCCCTGGGAGTTCATTGTAAAAGAATTTTACCTGTAGTTCTAAAAATGGATTGCAGTAACATTTGTAAAAACAACAGGTATGCATTTTAAATCAGACTTAAATGATATACTACAACCAGTCTCAAATGCTCATTTTATCCCTGGTATGTGCATACAACTAGTAATTATCTAAACTGCAGTGCTGTTTCTTATTTGTTCAGTCCAATTCAGTTATGATGTACAGGACACTTTTATGCACACAACATATTCCAATCTTCCCTAAATCTTTTTCTTCTGGCCATAAATTTTTGAGATATGCCCTGAATCCCAATAAGCACCAAAAGACCAGAACTATTCAAAAGAGAGTGTTTTTACTATAAAATTAAATACATCAGGCAGGGAAAACAAGGGGATGCACAAACCAGTGTGTTTCTTTGTGCTTGTCCCAAGCCCAGATAAATGGGGAGGGTTACGTCAGGAAGGGCATCCGGTGTAAAATTTTTCCAAATCAATATTAGGACAACAATACAAATTTCCATACTGGATCGGTCGAACAGCGGGTTAACAACGACCACCACCAGTACTGTTAGCCAATAGGGTGCTGGCAGAAATTGGGCTACAGTTGGCCAAAGGAGAAGAAGAGGGGGGAGACGTGTCCGGAGGCAGGTGGAGAGGAGAAAAGTAAAGAGAGTGGAACTGAGGGTAGGAACTTTGAATGCTGGCAGTATGACTGGTAAGGGGAGAGAGTTAGCTGATATGATGGAGAGAAGGAAGGTTGATATATTGTGCATGCAAGAGAATAAAAGGAAGGGGAGTAAGGCCAGGTGGATCGGAGGTGGATTCAAATGGTTCTATCATGGTGTAGATGGGAGGAGAAATGGAGTAGGGGTTATTCTGAAGGAACAGTATGTCAAGAGTGTTTTGGAGGTGAAAAGAGTGTCAAACAGAAGTAATGATTATGAAGCTGGAAATTGGGTTGAAGTCAGTTGATTTGCTTAGCCATTGAACAATATTCTACTTCTTTTTCTTGTAAAGCACTTGGTTTGCTTTCGCATTATGTTTTGGCTCATTGTCCATCTGTATTGTGAAGCATCGCCCTATCAGTTTTGAAGAACTTTGATGAATCTGAGCAGACAGTGTAGCCCTATACACTTCAGAATTCATCCTGCTACTTCTGCCAGCAGTCATATCATCAATAAACACTAATGACAGATATCCGTTCACAGCCATGCATGATCTATACTAATAAAAGGCAAAGCCCTCACTGACTGACTGACTGACTCACTCACTCATCACTAATTCTCCAAGTTCCCGTGTACGTAGAAGGCTGAAATTTGGCAGGCTCATTCCTTACAGCTTCCTTACAAAAGTTGGGCAGATTTCATTTCGAAATTCTACGCGTAATGGTCATAACTGGTAGCTATTTTTCTCCATTTACTGTAATGGAGTGGAGCTTGAAAGCCGTGGGGGCGGAGTTTCGTGTGACATCATCACGCCTCCCACATAATCACGTGAACTGACTGTTCACGCTGTACCTAGAAAACAAGGAAGAGCTCCAAAAAGCGCTGAAGAAAACATGCATTATACAATTCAGAAGGCAGCGAAACAATAAGAAGCGAGCGAGTTACTATAATAATGAGTGCAGCTACTTCGGAAACAAAGCACGGTGTAAACCTAACGTTTAAATTAAGTTCATAGACAGGCTGCCGCTGGCGTTTGTCATGCCCACGGCTAATGCGGGATACAAGTTTAATGAGAGGACGCAGAAAATAAATGAGAGTTTTGATCACTTTGTAAGTAAGGTAAAACTACTGGTGAAGGGCTGTGCTTATGCAAATTCCGAGAGACTGTCTTTGTGGGGGGATTGACAGTTAAGGCGGGTGGGAGAGTCACGTCATCATCTCCCCTCCCATTCACCTCATTTCGGTGTGATGTAGATCCCCCCGCGATAGATGAAAATACGCAAAGTAGAAACTCTATGTTTGTATGGTTATTTTTATATATTTTAAGCCCTTATAAACTCTCCCACACTGTTGACATTATTAGAGCCCTCTAGACATGAAATAACACCTTTTAGTCAAAAGTTTAAACTGTGCTCCATGACAAGACAGAGATGATAGTTCTTTCTCACAATTAAAAGAATGCAAATATATCTTCTCTTCAGGAGCAGAGAATTTCAGAGAGAGAGAGAGGGCACTCGCAAAGAAAAGCAAACAATCAAAAAATCAATACGTGTTTTTTTAAGTTTACTGAAGCACCGCAATAAAGCGGCATTTTTTAGAGGAGCGTCAGTATCTTCTACGCAAACAGCCTCTGTGCAAACAGCCCCTCTGCTCACATCTCCTCCGTCAGGCGCAGAGAACGTCAGAGAGAGAGAGCGAGATTAAAGCAAACAATCAAAAAATCAATAAGTGTTCTTTTGGAAGCACCGCGATAAAGCGGCATTTCTTAGAGGTGCCTCCGTATCCACTAGGCAAACAGCTTCTGTGCAAACAGCACCTCTGCTCACAGCCCCTCTGTCAGGCGCAGAGAATGTCAGAGAGGGTGAGATAGAGGCAGAGACAAGCAAACAATCGAGCACCGCACTGGAAGCATATCTTATAGCATTGAGGAGTTTTAGTTAATATGTAATACATGCTCTGATTGGGTAGCTTCTAAGCCATCCGCCAATAGCGTCCCTTGTATGAAATCACCTGGGCAAACAAACTGAGGAAGCATGTACCATAAATTAAAAGACCCATTGTCCGCAGAAATCCGCGAACCAGAGAAAAATCCGTGATATATATTTAGATGTGCTTACATTTAAAATCCGTGATAGAGTCGAAGCGCGATATAGCGAGGGATTACTGTATATGTATATATACTGTATATATGTGTGTATATGTATATATATGTTTATGTGTGTGTGTATATATATATATATATATATATATATATATATGACAGCAACACTCATGACAATGTCAATCATGTTACGTTATTATTAAAATGTTTCCTTTTCTTTTCATTACTTCTTTAACACACTACTTCTCCGCTGCGTAGCGGGTATTTTGCTATATATATATATATATATATATATATATATATATATATATATATATATATATATATATATATATATATACTGTATATATATATATATATATATATATATATATATATATATATATATATATATATATATATATATATATATATATATATATATATATATATATATATATATATATATATATATATGAATGACCTCCAAAGAGCGCGGAGACTTTTCATCATGTGAACGTGTCTCAAAAAAGTGGCATCTCCTGCAAAAGTCGAGCAGCCAGCACGCTCGCATAGCTGTGCCGGCCTTTGAGACACTGACTGCGCTTCTGCCTTAAGTCAAAGTGACCACTTTTCATTTTTTTCATCCTCCCCCTGAGCTATAGCCCAGACAAGTGCAAACACGGGACCCCTTTTCTACACCGCAGCAAAATAATATTAAGGCGCTTCGCAGTTTCTTTTGCACGTATACGATTATGAGGTCGTCAGCTCGGATTATGAAGACACAAACAGGAGTGGAGGACTGACAGTGCCATCACAGCCGATTAATAGCTGGGATGTCTCACCAGTCTACACAAGACCCACCGTGACTTTCCCCAAAAGGCGCTCATATCGTCAGCGAAGACATCTCTCTACACTATATAAAAGAAAAATGCAACTTTCCTTTCTTTACACCTTTTTCCCTTTTATCCCAAACCAAAGCCTTTCTCTCTTAACACTGCAGAGGACACAAAACTAATTTTCTTTAATTGCTGGTAATGCCGGTAAGGCACATTACCAGAGGCAGAAATTTGGACGTTCACATAGAAAATGTAATTTCTATACCACAGCCGTCGTGTAGCGCCTTTCAAAAGGGATCTACTAGTGAGAGATGATCCATATATATTTTAGCTGCTGTTACTTACCTGTTCTGTTACACCGTCTTTAAAATGTAGTTTACCCGCAACCACTCCAGTACTGCTTAATGTACCTTTACTTCTTAAAACGTTAATGTTTTACTGTTTAATAACTTAGACTACATTTTATTATTTTTCCCTTGCACTCAATGACCAAAGCTATACACACACATATAGACACATACATATATATACCTGTGTGTATGTTTGTATATATATATATATATATATATATACCACACACACACACACACATATATAATTTGTGTGTATATATGATTTAGATAGGTATGTATATATGTATATAGATATGAAGATATGTATGTGTATATGTATATATATATATATGTAGACTCAAACCCATTATGACAGCAGCAATCCAAGCTGTGAGAAAACAGTAAAAAGGAGGCGTGTCAGACGTCATGGTACATTTTCTGATGCAGCTAGACGAAAATAACTTTGTGACGCTGCCACCAAATACACAAAACAATTACTTTGACAATCATGTTACGTTATTTTTAAAATGTTTCCTTTTCTTTTTCATAACTTCTTTAACACACGACATCGCTGCGAAGCGCGGGTATTTTGCTATATATATATATATATATATATATATGTATATATATGACAGCAACACTCATAACAGTGACAAAACAATTACATTGACAATCATGTTACGTTATTTTTAAAAGGTTTCCTTTTCTTTTTCTTTCCTTCTTTAACACGCTACTTCTCCGCTGCGAAGCGCGGGTATTTTGCTAGTCATGCCATAAAACTGCTTCCACTATGTTTCACAGATGATTTGGTATTCATCAGATCATGAGTCTTTTCTTTTACATACTCTTCTCTTTCCCTGTTTCTGGTAAATATTGATCTTAGTTTCCTTTGTCCAAAGAAAACTGTTCCAGACTGGACAGGCTTTTAAAAATGTTTTCTGGTAAAATCTAATCTGTCCTTTCTATGTTTGAGGTTTACCAGTGGTTTACACCTTGTGGTAAACCCTCTGTCTTTACTTTCATGAAGTCTTCTTTTGATTGCAAACTTTGGCTATAATAGGTCTATCTCCTGGAAGAGTGTCCTTTGTTTGGCTAAATGTTGTGGAGGTGTTTTTCTTCACCAAGGATAGAATTCTACAATCATCCAGCACATTTGTCTTCTGTGGATTTCCAGACATTCTGGTGTTGCCGGGTTTACCAGTGCATTCCCACTTTTTAAGAATGTACCAAAATGGGTGATCTGACCACTCCTCGTATTTCTGCTAACTCTCTAAAAAGTTTGTATTGTTTCCTCAGCCTAACAGTGGACTATTTCTACTTGTACGGACAGCTCTTTGGACATCATATTGAGAGTTTGCAGTGATAGCTTCCAAATGCAAATTCCACACTTGGAATCAATTCCAGACCTTTAATCTGCTTAATAATTAATGAAGTAATGAACTGGCAATGAAGCAGTTTGTCAGTCAAATGCCTGTATACCTTTGAGCCCCTGGACATGGTGGGGCTATGCAGAAAAATGGCTTTCATTCCTAAATGGCTCATATCATATTTTTGGTAAACCCCTTACATTTCAATCACATAATGACTGCTTAATTTCAAATCCACTGCCGTGGCATTTAGTGCCAAAATTATGAAAATTGTGTCACTGTCCAAATACTTATGGACCTGATTGTATGAATATAATATAAAAAAAGAGATTGGGTTCATCTATAGACCACATCATGGTCTCAGAGACTGAATGTAAACCCATATGTTGCCAACCCACTACACACTCAACATATGAACGTCTGAATTTTGGTTGATTAATACAGCTATTACCTGCAAAGGCACTGTAACAGGCTTACAAGTTAAACACATTTACAATATACCACACACTGTCTTTCTTACTGTCTATGTCAATGATTTTCCTACATTTACATTACAAAGAGTAAAAAAATTAAATGCAGAACAATAGCGAATTCAAGGTTCATCAAAAACGCAAAACCCTAAGCACCATGCCCCTATTTTGTATTAAAAAGGTGCTTGGCATAGAAACATTTAATAAATTACTATTCTATAAGTCAAAAGTCCAAAATCATTCCAATTCAATTAGCAACATAAAATGATGTCCACATTAATAAATTATTGTGGTGATATTTGAATTTACAAAAATTATTATTCTGCTTTTTCACACTGCCTTCAAGAACATAAATATTAAATGTAAAACTGAGGATTTACAAGCACGTGATAAATGATACACATGATAAATGAACAGTAGGGACTTATATACCCCCAACTAAAAATGGTGTCTTGGCTGTCCAGAATGTATTGAGCCATATTCAGTATAGTCTTCTTGTTTGTCTTCTTTGCAACAGACCAACAGATAAAAAAAAGAAATAACCTTGTATACCATTTGGAACGGTTGCTGCTGAAATCTGATCTACTTGCAAAAACCTTGAAAGCATCAGTAGCACAGTATTCTTTTAACTTCTTTAACATCTTTAACAGTAAAACTGATGCCAGATTTCAAAGCCAATTTGACAACTTAGTGTTGTTTTTTTGTTTTTGTTCTTTATTTTGCCTTATACAATGTCTTGTATTAGGAATTTGTTAGTTTTCACATACCCCTTGGGCTCAGAGAGCAAGGTCAGCCATTGTACAGTGCCCCAGAGCAACTGCAGGTTGGCAACCTTTTCGGATACCAGCACAGATCCTTAGCCTCAGAGCCACCACTCCACCCTTATGTATTTGTACTGTGGTATCTCTCCAAGTTCACATCGTGTTTGTAATTTTAATTTTAAAACAGGACAAGAAGACATAACATTAATTTGTAAAATGAGATCTACTACCTGTCCTTTTGATTCAACCTGAACAAAACTACTAAAAAACTCACCCACCCTTAACTTTACCAATAAATTATTATTGACTGGCAAAAATCAAATGTCAGACAAATATTTAGGTGGGTTTCCGGAGGGATTAA